>NC_081533.1:7556864-7604364 GCF_030273125.1 Centropristis striata
TAAAGCAGGTGTATGGCTGTTGGTGCTATTGCTGTAGGGGCCAGTGCTCAGTGTGATTGCCCCGTGGTCCTAATAAAGATAGTGGGCCTCATTCATGAAACGTTAGTAGATTTGTGCGTAGATTTGCACATAAAAGCCTACGCTACTAAAAACCTACTCCGGATTCATGAACGCCGCGGGAAACTCAGATCTGATCGTAAACACGTGTGTATGATCATGAATGCCAATCCATCGTAAGGTGGCAGCGCGCTCCCGATAATCAGCAATTAGCATGAACCCCGCCCATGAATTGCTAATGACCACCATATAAGGAGGTGTGTAGAGGCATCCTGTCGACCTGTCAGTCATGGCACAAAGAAAAAAAGAACGAGAAAGAAAAAAGAATTTTTCCGAAGCGGAGATTGAAGTTATTTTGGGAGAAGTGTAGTCCAAAAAAAAATTTTTATTTTCATCTGTTAGTAGTGGTGTGACAGGGACAGGCAAAGCGAAAGCGTGGAGGGAGGTGACGGACGCAGTAAATGTGGTTTCTGTAGTGCAAAGAACTACAGCAGAGGTTAAACGTAAATGGTTTGACATTAAACTTGACGCAAAGAAACGCATTAGCGCACACAAAAAAAGTACATCTGCCACAGGAGGAGGACGCTCAGAGTCCAAATACCCCGTTGGTGCGCTCTACAACGGCCCGAGTAGCCGCGTGCGCCTCATTGTATGCTCCTGTGGTGTCTGCGGGCTGGCCAGTGGGGTCATAAGCCACGGCGTCAGTGGGTAACCCCTATCCCCTATGGATATAGAAAGGTAAGTCCATATATAACACACACATGTGATTATGCAGGCTATATTCTTACCAATGAGCCAGCCGTCTCTCACAGCTCCATCCTCCAAACGCGTGCCAACTGCGCAATTACGCAGGATGAATGCGTCATGCGTCCCACCGGGCCACCGTGCCACAACGTTTAACAACACACACTTTGCGTCACAGATCAGTTGCACATTCACGGAATGAAAGTTTTTCCGGTTAATGTAAGCAAATGCATCACCGGATGGAGCCTTGATGCGTACGTGTGTGCAGTCTATGGCACCGATAACACCTGGCATGTTTGCAACTGCGCTGAACCCCTGCATTACTTCTGTCTGCCGTTGTGCGCCGTATGGAAATTGGATATACTCTGGCATTTATTTAATGATACCTCTGAGAACTGCAGGCAGGATGCGTCAATTTACATAGATAATTCACAATTATGAGTTTAATCTGAATCTTAATCCCGCCAATTGCCAACTAATTTAACTAAATATGTTATATTTTTAATCGTTTGTCATGTTTATATCACATGTTTCAAAGGCATCTGCGTATTGTGTACATAACAGAACGCATTATGAATTAAAATTGTAATTTCCAACAGTGACGAGCATTATTTATATGCGTTCTTAAATTTACACAAGCACTACGTGTGGTCAGCAGCATGTGTAGATTTTGTTAGTAGCTACGAAAAGATCGGAGCTACTAAAATATTGATGAATGCGGAGATGCACGTAAATTTCCGTCTGCGAACGGTTTACACACAAATTCGTTCTGCTCACGTTTCATGAATGAGGCCCAGTGTGTCTGTATGTGTGTGTGTGTGTGTGTGTATGTGTGTGTCTGTGTGTGTGTGTGTGTGTGTGTGTTTGTGTGTGTGTGTGTGTGTGTCTGTACGTATGTGTCTGTGTGTGTGTGTGTGTGTGTGTGTGTGTGTGTGTATACCTGCTGCAGAAGTTGTACTTCGGCTCTGGCGGCAGATATTCAGGTGACACTGAGGATTCTGGGAGAACGGAGATATGAGCGGCAGGATTTCTGCTATTCACACTGATCTCTGGAAGCAGACGGACAGATTATCCTTAAAAATATTAATAAAAAATAATTTATATATAAACACTTTTCCAAGTGTCCTCTCTGCTCTGTGTAAACAGCCTCTCCTGTCCTAGAAAAAATAAAACTTGACCAAAACATGTTTATGGAAACTTCTAGCCTCCATGCTGAGGTGTGTGTGTGTGTGTGCGTGTGTGTGTGTGTGTGTGTGTGTGTGTGTACCCATGTCCTCTGGCTCCATCTGGTACTGCTGTTTGACTCGATATCCTCTCAGGCTGATGATGTCACCAGGCTTCAGACAGCGGTACCAGCTGACACACACACTGTTCCATAGCACCACACACACACTTCCTGTCCGGTCACACACCTCCAACACAGCCTGGACACACACACACACACACACACACACACACACAAGCGCACACACACACACAAGCGCACACACACACAGGTTAATACATGTTTATTAGATTTTAGTAAAGTTAAAACAGTCTGGTGATCCTCAGGGTTCAATCTTTGGTCCTCCTTTATTGTGTGTGTGTGTGTGTGTGTGTGTGTGTGTGTGCGTTTGTGTGGTGTGTGTCTTTGAGTGTGTGTGTGTGTGTGTGTGTGTGTACTGACCTTATATGGACACTCACAGTTGCGGTCTGTTTTCCCATAATACATCAGGTGAGACTTCTTGATGATGCGTACGATCAGCTGATGCTGGACGGCACCCCTGCCGACGCCGCGGCGACCATTCAGAAATGAGTCTCGCAGCTTGGACACACACACTGAGGGACACCTGACTGTCTCACACACACACACACACACACACAAACACACATACACATACATAGACATATACACACACACATTGATACACACAGATTTGTTTAATTAAAAATGTGAGTTATGAATTAAAGTTGAATTAAAATACGTAGATACATAAAAGTATAATACAGAAACATGTAAATGTTCTTAAACATCAGGATAAAATAGTGGTAATAGTTATTATTTATAACAAAATAAAGAAAATAAATTTAATGAAAACATTTGGTAAAATGAACTTTTTCTAGGTAGTTAAATTATTTGAACTTTTAATGTAATAGTAAAATAATAATATATAATAATTATATTTATTAAAGACAGAATACTAAAACTTTTAGACTTGATATATTAATATTTAAAGACCGACCTTCCTCGTCCTCATCCTCGTCCTTCTCGTCCTCAGGGGGCGGGGCTTCCCTCCACGCTGCCCCACTGTGGTCCACGTTGTTCCATAGAGGCAGAAACACGCTACGATTGGCTCTCAGAGGGACTGGCAGACCTGTCGACCAATCACAGCCTCAGAGTCAAACATCAATATTTAAAGCTCAGATTTAATGATTTTTCCCGACCGAAGTGTTCGTCACACAGAGACCGTCGGAAACTTGAACATCCGAAGATTATTTCTGTTTTTACAATTTCTGTTGATGATAAATGGTGCATTTTTGGTGATTTTTAAAAGAAAATATACAAAATAAAGTTAAATACAGGTCAAACAACAACATGCTTCTTGTTTACATCCCTCAAAGCATCATGGGAAACATAGTTCTTTGAGCAATAATATAAACACTGTTATCGAAGACAAAGAATTATAATAGAAGTGAAAAAATAAAAAGATTAAATATTTTTTGAACACTGTCTAGTTATATCGTGAACAGATTTCCTGTTATTAATAAACAAACTTGTTAATAACTCCTTAATAAACAGATATTGACCTGCAGGTCCTGAGGATCTGAACCAGGGCAGCAAGTCCTGATCCACATGGAGCCTCCGGACTTCATCATCATTATCATCATCATCATCGGCTTGGAGCTCCACACTGAGCAGACGGAAGCTGCTGAGGGACAATTATTATGTTATTATTGTGTTTTTTTAATATAATTCAAATGTGAAATGAACTGATGCTGCACCACAACATACGCATTACAATTATTCAATTATTACATTATTATATAATTATATTATTATAATTTTTTTTCGGCTGTCCCATTCACTTCAATGCAAAATTTTGGGCAGTTTTTCGCGACTTAGGTCGCGAAGAATTGGTATTCCGTAGAGAAAAGTAATCAAACTGCACGTTTTGATAAATAATTTGTCCTGCAACTCTTCAAGTTGTAGGACTAGTAGCGGGACCCGAGCACTGGTCCCTACAGCTATTGACCAGTGCTCGGTGCAATTGCCCCGTGGCCCTAATTATTATATTATTCAATGTGACATGAACTGATGCTGCACAACAATATACACATTACTATTATTATATTATCATATTATTATCTGATATATGTAATAAAGTTAATGAATGAAGTTAGTGTGTGTGTAAAAATGTGTGTGTGTGTGTGTGTGTGTGTGTGTATAAATGTGTGCGTGTATGTGTGTGTATAAATGTGTGTATGTGTGTGTGTGTCTGTGAATTAATGTGTGTGTGTATAAAGATGTGTGTGTGTGTGTGTGTGTGTGTGTGTGTATAAATGTTTGTGTTTATGTGTGTGTGTCTGTGAATGAATGTGTGTGTGTGTGTGTGTGTGTGTGTATATAAAGATGTGTGTGTATGTGTGTGTCTGTCTGAAGGTATGTGATTGTGTGTGTACAAATGTGTGTGTGTACGTGTATATGAATGTGTGTGTCTATGTGTGTGTGTGTGTGTGTGTGTGTGTGTGTGTGTGTGTGTGTGTAGCTGCTGGAGGGACAAATCAGAACTAGACATGAGAAAGAAATTAATTATATTATTAAATGTGACATGAATTTTTGATTTTATTAGTTTTATATGTTTCACCCTCTTTGTTTACTTCTTTGTTACTTTTAAATGTATTTATTCATATTTATTTCCAAATGTACTAATGTATCATTTAGTAATTTATTCATGGATGACATTCATTTTTATATTTACATGTGTTGACTCAGTTTAAAGTTGTTTATTCATGAATTTATCTTATTTATTGATTATTTTCCTTATGTATTAATATGTATTTATTATTTTACCTTATTTGTTTATTTATTATTCTAAATTTGCATTTTCTGCTGTATTTATTTCCCCAAACTCTTCATTTTCTTCATAAATGTCTTGATGCATTTCTTCTTCATTATGCAAACTTTAAATAAATAAATTAAATTATATTATATTATATGATAATAAGAAATAGTAATTAAAAACATTTAATATTAATAGAAATGATCCAAACATCAGGAGAGTGGAACCTGTCTCTGTCCCCCGACGCCCCGCTGCATGCTGGGAGCAGGGTGGTGTTCCTCAGGACGGTCCCCCGCTGCAGGACACGTCTGTCCACCAGCCGGTTCAGACCTGGGTCCAGAGTGACTCTGAGACGGCAGTCCCCGTCCCCCAGAGTCACGTCGTACAGGTCGTCCCCTGAGGACAGACAACACAAGTCAACAGGTTAACAGGTTAACAGGTCGTCCCCTGAGGACAGACAACACAAGTCAACAGGTCAACAAGTCAACAGGTTGTCCCCTGAGGACAGACAACACAAGTCAACAGGTCGTCCCCTGAGGACAGACAACACAAGTCAACAGGTCAACAGGTTAACAGGTTGTCCCCTGAGGACAGACAACACAAGTCAACAGGTTGTCCCCTGAGGACAGACAACACAAGTCAACAGGTCGTCCCCTGAGAACAGACAACAAAAGTCAACAGGTCAACAAGTCAACAGGTCAACAGGTTAACAGGTGGTCCCCTGAGGACAGACAACACAAGTCAACAGGTTAACAGGTCGTCCCCTGAGGACAGACAACATAAGTCAACAGGTCAACAAGTCGTCCCCAGAGAACAGACAACACAAGTCAACAGGTTGTCCCCTGAGGACAGATAACACAAGTCAACAGGTCAACAAGTCGTCCCCTGAGGACAGACAACACAAGTCAACAGGTTAACAGGTCGTCCCCTGAGGACAGACAACACAAGTCAACAGGTCAACAGGTCGTCCCCTGAGAACAGACAACAAAAGTCAACAGGTCAACAAGTCAACAGGTCAACAGGTTAACAGGTGGTCCCCTGAGGACAGACAACACAAGTCAACAGGTTAACAGGTCGTCCCCTGAGGACAGACAACATAAGTCAACAGGTCAACAAGTCGTCCCCAGAGAACAGACAACACAAGTCAACAGGTTGTCCCCTGAGGACAGATAACACAAGTCAACAGGTCAACAAGTCGTCCCCTGAGGACAGACAACACAAGTCAACAGGTTAACAGGTCGTCCCCTGAGGACAGACAACACAAGTCAACAGGTCAACAGGTCGTCCCCTGAGGACAGACAACATAAGTCAACAGGTCAACAAGTCGTCCCCAGAGGACAGACAACACAAGTCAACAGGTTGTCCCCTGAGGACAGATAACACAAGTCAACAGGTCAACAAGTCGTCCCCTGAGGACAGACAACACAAGTCAACAGGTCAACAAGTCGTCCCCTGAGGACAGACAACACAAGTCAACAGGTTAACAGGTCGTCCCCTGAGGACAGACAGCACAAGTCAACAGGTCAACAGGTTGTCCCCTGAGGACAGACAACACAAGTCAAGAGGTCAGCAGGTTAACAGGTCGTCCCCTGAGGACAGACAACACAAGTCAACAGGTCGTTGCTGAGGACAGACAACACAAGTCAACAGGTTAACAGGTCGTCCCCTGAGGACAGACAACATAAGTCAACAGGTCAACAAGTCGTCCCCAGAGGACAGACAGCACAAGTCAACAAGTCAACAGGTTGTCCCCTGAGGACAGACAACACAAGTCAACAGGTCAACAGGTTAACAGGTCGTCCCCTGAGGACAGACAACACAAGTCAACAGGTCAACAGGTTAACAGGTCGTCCCCTGAGGACAGACAACACAAGTCAACAGGTCAACAGGTTGTCCCCTGAGGACAGACAACACGTGTCAACAGGCCAACAAGTCAACAGGTTGTCCCCTGAGGACAGATAACATGAGTCAACAGGTCAACAAGTCAAAAGGTTGTCTTCTGAGGACAGACAACACAAGTCAACAAGTCGTCCCCTGACGACAGACAACACAAGTCAAAAAGTCGTCCCCTGACGACACAAGTCAACAGGTCATCCTCTGAGGACAGACAACACGAGTCAACAGGTCATCCTCTGAGGACAGACAACACAAGTCAACAGGTCAACAGGTCGTCCCCTGAGGACAGACAACACAAGTCAACAGGTCAACAAGTCAACAGGTCAACAGGTCGTCCCCTGAGGACAGACAACACAAGTCAACAAGTCATCCCCTGAGGACAGACAACACAAGTCAACAGGTCAACAGGTTAACAGGTCGTCCCCTGAGGACAGACAACACAAGTCAACAGGTCAACAGGTTGTCCCCTGAGGACAGACAACACAAGTCAACAGGTCAGCAGGTTAACAGGTCGTCCCCTGAGGACAGACAACACATGTCAACAGACCAACAAGTCAACAGGTTGTCCCCTGAGGACAGACAACACGTGTCAACAGGCCAACAAGTCAACAGGTTGTCCCCTGAGGACAGATAACATGAGTCAACAGGTCAACAAGTCAAAAGGTTGTCTTCTGAGGACAGACAACACAAGTCAACAAGTCGTCCCCTGACGACAGACAACACAAGTCAAAAAGTCGTCCCCTGACGACACAAGTCAACAGGTCATCCTCTGAGGACAGACAACACGAGTCAACAGGTCATCCTCTGAGGACAGACAACACAAGTCAACAGGTCAACAGGTCGTCCCCTGAGGACAGACAACACAAGTCAACAGGTCAACAAGTCAACAGGTCAACAGGTCGTCCCCTGAGGACAGACAACACAAGTCAACAAGTCATCCCCTGAGGACAGACAACACAAGTCAACAGGTCAACAGGTTAACAGGTCGTCCCCTGAGGACAGACAACACAAGTCAACAGGTCAACAGGTTGTCCCCTGAGGACAGACAACACAAGTCAACAGGTCAGCAGGTTAACAGGTCGTCCCCTGAGGACAGACAACACAAGTCAACAGGTCGTTGCTGAGGACAGACAACACAAGTCAACAGGTTAACAGGTCGTCCCCTGAGGACAGACAACATTAGTCAACAGGTCAACAAGTCGTCCCCAGAGGACAGACAACACAAGTCAACAAGTCAACAGGTTGTCCCCTGAGGACAGACAACACAAGTCAACAGGTCAACAGGTTAACATGTCGTCCCCTGAGGACAGACAACACAAGTCAACAGGTCAACAGGTCAACAGGTTGTCCCCTGAGGACAGACAACACAAGTCAACAGGTCAACAAGTTGTCCCCAGAGGACAGAGAACACAAGTCAACAGGTCAACAAGTCAACAGGTTGTCCCCTGAGGACAGACAACACGTGTCAACAGGCCAACAAGTCAACAGGTTGTCCCCTGAGGACAGACAACACGTGTCAACAGGCCAACAAGTCAACAGGTTGTCCCCTGAGGACAGACAACACGAGTCAACAGGTCAACAAGTCAAAAGGTTGTCCCCTGAGGACAGACAACACAAGTCAACAGGTCAACAAGTCGTCCCCTGACGACACGAGTCAACAGGTCATCCTCTGAGGACAGACAACACGAGTCAACAGGTCATCCTCTGAGGACAGACACCACGAGTCAACAGGTCATCCTCTGAGGACAGAAAACATGAGTCAACAGGTCAACAGGTCGTCCCCTGAGGACAGAAAACACGAGTCAACAGGTTGTCCCCTGAGGACAGAAAACACAAGTCAACAGGTCAACAGCTCGTCCCCTGAGGACAGAGAACACAAGTTAACACATCGCTGATCAGTCAGACCAGAAGGTTAACCTGTAGGACATGTCTTATCGTCTCATCCTGTCTTCTTTGTCCCGTGTCCCATGTCTCACCGTGGAGGACGGCCTGGGGGAAGTAGACGGAGGACCCCTGGTCTCTGCTGTAACGCTGCAGGTCCAACACAAACAGGAAGTCCCTGCAGACGACAGGGGAGGACGAGGATGCCTGAGAGACAAACAAACAAAAAACAAAGTAAAAGACAGACAGTTGTCTCCGTCCATGTGCTGATTCATCTAAACACACAGTTATTATTTATTCATGGTTCCTTTTGAAAACCAAAAATCTTTTTATTTTATTGTAATAATAATAATAATAATAATAAAAAAGAATAATAATTTAAAAAAACAACTTTATTTGTGTCGTGTCTCACAAAACACATAAACAAAACAAATAATATTTTAATTATTAAAAGAAAAATATATAAAATACACTGTACAATGTAAATAAACTCAATTTTTTAAATATATTTTATAAATATATATGATTTTTCAAAAAAATGTGAATAATTAGAGGAATTGATAAAAAGGAAAATAAATAAAGAAGCTATTTAAAAATTTTTTTTAATGTATGTCATATTTCGTCTCATAATTCATTAATGAATAATAATGAATGATGTACTGGCATATTCATGGAATTATTGAGACATTTACTTATGTATTATTTTTTTATCCTAATTTTTAAGCCCAAACACATAAATAAAAAGAGAAATAAATAAAGAGCTAAATAAATACATACATACATAAATAAATAAATAAATAGATAAATAGATACATAAATAATGAAAGAGAAAATAAATAAATAGATAAATACATAAATAAATAGATACATAAATAAATAAATAAATAAAAATAATAATAAATAAATAAATAAATGAATAAATAAAGAGATAAATGAATAAGTAGACATCTGGATATTCTCACTGAGAAAAAAGCTTTTAAACATGTTAAACATAATTCAGGATTCATAAAGTTTACAGAAAAACCCCCTGAACTGATGAGTTAATAAAAAAATGTAAATAAATTAAATATTAAAAGAGTAAACATAAACATAAAACAATTAAATCAACAGCACAAAAACTCTGTCAATAATAAAACAACAATAAATACTTATTAATACTTAATAATAAACATAATTTAACTGAATAAAGGAGCTCTCTCCCAAATGAACCAGACCCCATTCAGACTTCACGTCATTCTCAGCGCGGTGAATTAGCGGCTAATAAAAACAATCAGAAACATTTTTCAGCAGCTTTCTAAATATTCACAGTTTTATATGAAATCCGGCGAATCTCTGATCCACCAAACTGTGTCCGGAAACTTTATATTCGGGAAACATTTAGAGTAAAATTCATCAGGATGAGCGCCTTTAATGGTAAACGAAGCGTGTTAAATTAGCAGAAAACTGAACGGAGTCTGGCTGAAGCGAGAGGACGGTGATTCCGGGACACAGAGAGGGGACAGAGGACAGGACAGAGGACAGGAGATCAGACAGACGCTGGTGGTCGTGGTGCGGGTCAGACCTGGGTGGGACCGGGTCTGGACCGGTTCAGGGTTCTGTGGAAGACGCAGTCAGGAGCCGCCATGTTGGTTGCAAACAATAACAGCGCGGTGCATTGTGGGACAGAGAGAGTTTTATTTATTTATTTATCTATCAGAAAAAAAGTATCAACAAGAAGTTTATTGCTATAATATTGAATTTATATATATTATAATTAATATATTTATTATATATTTTAAAATAATTAATGCCGAATTAATATTTGAATATAAACCCAGACTGTAATTAATAATTACAGATGATAAAGTATTTATTTACCGTTAAACATCTGTCTGTCTGTCTGTCTGTCTATATTTTGCAGCCATTAATATCCACAAACAGACTTATAATAACTATAAATATAAGCAGTTATTTGAGTGATTTTGGGGGCAGGTTTTTTAGATTTATTTATTTAGAAACTCATTATTTATGATGGTTGGTGTGTAATAACAGTTAATTATTCTATGATGAGACAAACCATTTATCCCTCTAGGTCCATTATTATCAAGGTATTGCCTTTATAATATCCATCCATCCATCCATCCATCCATTTTCCTCCACTTATCCGGGGCCGGGGTGCGGGGGCAGCAGGCTAAGCAGGGCATTCCAGACGTCCCTCTCCCCGGCCTCTACGTCCAGGTCCTCCTGGGGGACCCCGAGGCGTTCCCAGGCCAGGAGAGAGATATAATCCCTCCACCGTATTCTGGGTCTTCCCTGGGGCCTCCTACCAGTTGGACGTGCCCGGAACACCTCTAACGGGAGGCGCCCGGGAGGATCTTTACCGTCCCATCCACCCTACGGAGGAAGCTCATTTCAGCCACTTGTATCTGAGATCTTATTCTTTCGGTTACTACCCAAAGCTTGTGACCATAGGGCCTTTATAATGTATTATAAAGACATAACAAACATGACATATGACATTTTAATTTATTACATTTTGGCTTCTGTAACCATTAAATATGTTTCAGCTAACTAAAAATATTTAGTCTATTTTATTTTATTTATAATAAAGCAACACATTTGAACATTTAATGAAGTCAGAAGAAAAGAACTGCAAAATAAAGATAAGTAAGGGATGAGAGAAGAAAGACATGTTACTGTTTATAACCGGCTTTCTACAGACATCACTCCAGCTGTAGGGAGGACTGGACATCAAACTGGAGAGGGCGCACAGGGCGATCGCAGCGGAACCGAAGGAGGGGACGCCAATGCCAAGATCCATAACTATAAGATTTCTGGATTTTAGTGTTAAGCAAACAATGCTGCAGCAGGCACGGAAACAACAGGACATCCAGTTCCAGGGCCAGAGGGTGTACTTCCACCAGGATTACTCTTTCAATTTACAAAGAAAAAGGAAACGAATCTGTGAAGTGATAATGTATAAACTACTATACAGATAATGTATGGCTATATTTTGTTATATGTTTTTTAAAGTTTATTTTTGGAGGTCTGGGTGGGGAGGGGGATTCCTACACTACACCATGCAGTTACCGGTGCAGTTGCATTTTGTGTGTTTCTCCCAACCCTAACCCTGTTTGAGGCATCGAGTTCAGCGCTAAACTCTTCGCCATCTTGTGTCGCCATCTTGTTTTTGGAAACGGGGAGCAGCCTGTGGCTGCATCCCATGTCGTCTATTTCGCATCCATGCGTCCCTCACTTGCGCCGTTCACTTGCGTCTTAGTCCCGCCCACCGGGGATGCAAGTGAGGGAAGCGAGGAGAGGGGAAACGATTTAAGAGACATGAGACGTCCTTCCCTCCGAAGCGTCACGTGAAGCGACGTCCGTTTCTAATGACGGCGGCAGCGGATCACAGCTGGATCAGCTGTCAGTCGCTTTAACAGCTGGAGACATGCACTGATACGGAAGCGTATTGCTGCCACCCTTATAAAAAAAATATCCTCCATTTATCTCGTTATAACGAGATACTATCACGTTATTTCGAGATAATGATAGTTTCTCGTTATAACGAGATAATGAAAGTTTCTCGTTATAACGAGATACTATCACGTTATAATATAATAACGAAACGACAAGCAAGAATAGGCTATGGCTCATTTGGACGATTTAATTAAGTTCTATTTTTGAGTTACTTTTTGAGAAGACATCATGCCCAATACTGGATGAATCGTTTCCAGGAGATGAAGACAAAGACTTATTCTCTGGAGACTTCTTGGACAAGCAGCTGATATTATTTAGTTGCCTTGCCATCATCCAGGTAGGGTACCGGTGCTCTTTTTCCATCTCTCGTGTGTGTGTGTGTGTGTGTGTGTGTGTGTGTGTGCGTGAGGGGGGGGATACAACATGTATATTACAGATAAAATTAATTTAATACTATTATTAACTGGTTGGCACTGGACCGCCCATTTTACTCACTGGCCCACCCAGCCAAGTTTGATAAAAACACATCTTGTTACAAAAAAGTATAAACATGTAAGTAAGAAAGGAAATAAATGTATAATTGTATTTGTAACCCGGCCCGTGTGGGATGAGCCTCTCCACACCCTGGGACTCTGCGTTGTGTTGTTTATGATGATGAAGGGCGGAGGAGGGACCAGTCGGACACGGGTGGTCGTTATATTGCGGCTCGGACCGCGTCGTGCTTTATTTCTCACAACGGCAGGCAGCTCAACCTTAAACAGTACCAGTAAACACTGGCGGGAGACAACAGAAAGATTAAAGGACGGTGTTGTGTCCTTAGCCTACTGGTTTCCACACTAACTGGTTGCAGTTGCTGCGCATGTTCTGTTACGCGCGAGCTGTCCATGGTACTGAAACAAGTGTTTCAGTACCACCAGCCGTTAATGTAAGAATTATGTCTGATGCAGGCCTATGTTATGCTGTGCGTTGACACCTTACCTACTGTCTGGGTTTACCTGTAACTAATGTTGTGATGTGAATAAGCCATATGGACCGACTGTGCTTATTTGTTTTGAGTAACACATTTTTTCGCAAGAAGCCACATTTTAACCAGACTTCATTGTATGTGGTCGATTTATTATAAATGAAAGCGTGTGTTGTTCTGTCATAATTCATACATCTGCTGGTTGTTTTCATCCTTCGATTTGCTTTTCCGGCAAATTTGTATGATCTGCGCATGTTCTGTTACGCATGAGCTGTCCGTGGTGCTGAAACAACAATCGCTGTTAATGTTAGAATTCTTTCTGATGCAGGCTTATGTTATGCTCTGCGTTAACACCTTATCTACTGTTTGGGTTTCATCTGTTCATCACTTTGTGCAATAAAATGATTTATACTGCCGTGCGATAGAGCCGATACGCATGTTTTGTCTTTACTGTTGTACTGAGCTCTGTTGGGAGAGCTTTTGTTAGTGTTTTGCTGTAATTTCCTTTGTAATGCATAATGTTGCAAAGTAAAATAGTCACTGTTTTTACAGTTTTTCTATATTTGTCATTTTTATTATTCTAAATTTTAACAAGTCTCTTTTCTGGGAAAAGATGGCCCATTCACTTTTTTACTGGCACACCAGAAATATTATTTCTGCCTTCGCCGCTGGGTTGTAGCAATACACACATGCTCACTATTATTCTCTATATGGGTCATCTCTGTTCTTTATGTATGTTATAAAAGAAAAATACAAGTTCTACTAATTATTCAACTTGTCACATGTACTCTATCCAATCATGTGTTGACCTGATTTTAAATTAAATATTTTAGGTCAGTAGAAGTTGTCTCTGAATCACCATGAGAGTGCTGCAAGGAACTGAACTCTGTCTTTAATCAAGAGCCAATAAGGGCTCATTTAGGCTATAGTATGTTTTCACCACAATTATCTAATGCAGCCAGTACTATTCATCTTTATTCATGGCTTTGAGTAACAATCTTGTCCATGGTATTGTGTCTTACCATACAGGAAGAACTGCAGCAAGTTGCACATTTGTGGAATACCCATGTCATCCGCAAGACAAGAAATGCAGTAGCTCCAAATGGACGTCTGATTCTCATGTACACCATCCCTCATCTATTTGGAGGACAAGATCACCTGAAAGAGGTCTCTCAGGAAGCAGCGGAGGCTTGTAAACAAGAATGCCAAAGGAGAGGACCTTACCCTTGTGATGAAACAGTGTTTAATATGCGTTGCCTTATAATGACAGAGAACTTCTTACACTCACCCACCACAGCAGATGAAGCATGCATTCAAAAAGATTTAGAAATTACACCATGATGTCTGGAGAATTAAGGCAGGACTATATTGTGAACTGTTGATCTGGTTAGTTTTGAACATTTGAACAAAGGGGATAGTATGCAAGAATAATACTTCTTTTTTTTTCTTTTTTACCAAGTTATGTATGTACAATAATTCAGTGTGGTTATGTTTCTCAGTACCATGTGATTTGTGCTTTGGAGGTGGGGGCTCTTTATTCTGCTTTCTTCCTTGTACCTCTTAATTTGTTTTTACAGAATAAGACAACTTTAAACATGACACTACATAAACTGTGTGTTTCCCAACATTAAAGTGCAATAAAATCAATGATATAATGAGCCATAAGTGCAAGTCTAACTTTATTTTGTAGTAACATGCAAAGTTCATTGTAGTATCTCATTGCTGTCTCTGGGAACTCATTAACATGCATTTCCTGATAAAACAACATGCAGGTCACAACAGTATAAAACAGATTTGAGCTCTACTAACATTGAAATCCATCACTCCTGAAATCATAGCAGTTATAAAAAACAAGTTTAGATATACAGAACAACAGCAGCACAATCAAATACAAATACAGGTCTTGATCGTATTGCTCTCTGTGGGAACTTATCAACAGGTAATAAGTATCTAGACATACAGTAGTGTTCAATATAATAGCAGTTCAATGTGGCAAACCAGATTAATCCAGGTTTCTAGTATATTTTTATTGCTACATGGCAAACATGGTACCAGTAGGTGCAGCAGATTCTCAGAAACCCAACAAGACCCAGCATTGGTGATATGCAGCTCTTGGGCAATGGTATAAGTTGGAGACATAGAAGTCTCCTGGTTATTAGTGTCATCATCACTCCCACCAATTCCCATCTTTTTTTTCAGTTTTTCAAGCAGTGAATGTTTCGTTGATGCTTTTGTATTTGCACCATGATGTTGCACACAGAAGCATCTTGCTGCAATCCTGTCTCCATAAATTGGGATGTAGTCAGCCAGAGCATCATCATCCATACAATCAATGACTGTGGCATCAATCTGTAAAAAAAAAACATAATACAGACAGACATAATAATTACAACTCAAGTACAAGACTACATTACTTATGGACACACATAAGAAAGACAGAGTTTTGTTTGTATTATTATTATTATTATTATTATAATTATTAATAATAATATTAGTATCATTGAGGACCTTCACATAAAAAATATAACCGAAAATAGACACTTTGACGCATGAAAATAACAACTACTGGCACAAGACCATTGCCCAAAGGCTAAATAGGCTATATCAGAGTCTACAGCTGTAGACTGCAAAATTAGATAGTGAAGCGACATTGACATCTAGTGGATATTGTACCTTGCAGTAATACACTTTAATAGATTGTAAATAATAAATCACTGTGTAGCTCTAGCCTGTTTCCCTGCTTCATACAGTCTCGCAAAAAACCCATGGGAGTTTGTTCTCATCATTTATGAAGGCTTTAATCCATGTTGTTTGGGAAACAAAAATAATATTTCACTTATCATGGGCATGGTAGTGCTCTGCGTTAGGCAAAGTGCTGTGTGCACGTCCCACCGAAATTAGCCAGGTGCAGACACACAAACAGGGAAAGCAACACTGTAATAATAGCTCTCCCACAATACTCCGGCGTTATTCAAACCATAGCTCTGTCGCCCGAATTCAGACAATGTTGCATGTGGAACAAACAACAACAAGATTTGATACAAGTTACAACACAAACCGAATAGCCTAGCTGCTAGCACTGCAGCTAAAGCTAATTTAACAGGGCACATCGCATGAAACCAGGTATCCTGGCCAGTATTCGGCAAACCTTGTACCAATTTTCTACACCAATTTACTATTGACATTTCCCTAACCCATAGCAAGCTGTATAGGCCTACACATGATTTTACACTGTTTACCATCACCGGCTAGCTAAATTAGCCACCGTAATCAAAGCATACACAATATCTGAATTAGACGGTGGGTTAAAAAAAATAGACTTACATGATCTTGCTCCATGCGAAGAAGACATTCTTCAGGTACCCCACGTACTCGAAGGTATCTTGAGAGTGGAGAATCCACATTTTGAGCCATGGTGAAGCAGGAGCTCACTATCCGTTCATTGCTTGACGGAGACAACTACAATTACAGGCTATAACTTCATATCTCGAAATGACGCGATAGTATCTCGTTATAACGAGAAACTATCATTATCTCGAAATAACGTGATAGTTTCTCGTTATAACGAGATACTTTCATTTTCTCGTTATAACGAGAAACTTTCATTATCTCGTTATAACGAGAAACTATCATTATCTCGAAATAACGTGATAGTATCTCGTTATAACGAGATAAATGGAGGATATATTTTTTTTATAAGGGTGGCAGCAATACGCTTCCGTACACTGATAATAATAATAATAATAATAATAATAAGTGTTTTCTCTGTTTAACAAACACCTGCACATGAATAACAACCTCCATTGTGTATTTATACTGTGAACTGTGTCCAGCTCAGGGGCACGGGAATGTCTTTATATAATTTATTAATTATTATTTGCTGCTGTATTAGGACAACTATTAGGGCCAAGTATGAAAAAAAAATACGGACCCGGGGGAGGGGGGTAATACTGGTCCATGCCTCACTGGGTCCGTCCGGTGCCACACACATACACACACAGACACACACACACACACACACACACACTTCAAAAAGATGAATAAAGATTCCATAAACCCGGCTCCATGGCACGCGTAAAGACGCATCACATGAGGATGACCGTGAGGAATGAAGGCTGGGAACAATAAACCTGCTGCTGTGAAAAAAGTTTAGACGAATGTTACACACTGTAACTGTCAACAAGGAGCAGAGGAGGTCTGAAAGAGAGCGCTCCGTGTGAACGCGAGGAGGAGGAGCGTCAGTCGGATCACTCTGATAAAACACCTTAAACAGAGCGAGTGATGGAGAAGAAGAGACATCCAGGTAGAAAGGAATGAAATGTGGTGATGTCATAACATCACCTCATGTTATCTGTTTTTAATCATGCCATGGTGGCTGGGTCCCTCTCCCCTGGGTTCCTATTTATTTATTTATTTATTTTTTTCGTATATTGCCCTAATACGCCGTCGTAGTAGACGATCCTGGTGATAAATTAATTATTTAATATACCAGAACATGATTGTGTCCGCTGAACACCGGCCAATATTTTATTAGGTTAGATGATGAAGGTAAAATGTGAATTATGTCACTCAGTAATGATCAGCCTCGCGTGGGACTGATGAAAATGACAAACAATGTAAAAGTGTTTCTTGCTGACGGACAGACTCTCATACTCTCTACTGTTTTTTTTTTACTTTAATAATATCCATAATAAATCTGTACGGTGGAAAAAACAGATCACGAAAAGGAAAAAAAGGAAAAAGGAAAATAACTTCTAGAGCGATCTTTCTCTTAATTTATTATAAATGTAGAAATATGTTTGTGGTGTTTTTGTTGTTCAGAGTCACAATAAAACAGATTTTAATTACATGGTGAATCATATAAATAAAATATAAAACTTGTGGTGACACACTTTAGTTTAATCTGTGATCTGTCTTCACTCCGGTATCAAACTACAGCGATGTTGCGATGTATAACATCAGTCCGATCAGCTGCTGCGTCTATTCAACGAGTCAGGGGGCGGGGCCACCGCTAAAAGACTTCCGCATAGGATTCTCTCGTGTATCCTCGCTTGTGCCTCCTCCGATATGCCTCCTCTATCCTCTATCCTCTATCCTCCGATCACAAATAAGAGCTTTGGGACGGTCTTAAAGATGGCGCCCGCGAAAGAACTTCCGGTTCAAGCGAGGATAGAGGATAGAGGAGGCGAACATTAAGAGCTTTGGCATGCAGCCACAGGCTGTATCCCAAAGTCAAGGATCATTCCTTGGTAGGATCCTTCCTTCAGAGTCAGGTCCTCCAGAGACGAGGCCAGAATCCTTCCTTTCACTGTAATACCGCACTAATAGAACAGCCTTCAGAGCGTGCAGGTGTGTGTCATTGTGTAATTGGACGTCCTACTTAAATTCAGAGTTTAAAAACAGTTATTTATAAATAACAATAAAGGATTATAGCGGACTGTCGGTCTGTTAACACAATAAACACATTTTCTGAATGACATAGCTAAATATACTTTGCATATAGTACATCATCATCTGACGCATATAAATGAATTAACAATAACTTTAGCAACTGAGACGGCATTAATTAACCGGCAATGTATCAAGATGATGTTTATTATCTTTAGTTTAATATTCTGGCATTTGTTTATGTATATGTTTTTGCTTGACTTTGAACACACGTTTTGTAAGTTATGTGATAACATTCAGTATAAACTTAAAATACTTATATATTTAAATGTATATTGCACCACCGGCGTCGCTGCTTCTACGCTCGCCATTTTTAAATCTCCCGGTAGAGCGGTGTGCGCAAGGCATTATGGGTAGTCACGTGTGTACATGCATCCTTGGAATTTGGACAGAAGAAGGACTCTGTCCTCTGGAGGATCCTGGACATTGGGACAGTCCTTCAGTGGATGTCGATGACGTAGTATCCTTCAAATCCAGCCATTTGAGCATCCTTCCTTGACTTTGGGATACAGACCATATCTGGACTGTGGAGGAGCGAGAGGAATCTGATCACTGACTACAGCCTCTCTACACCTTAACCTGACTGACTCATGTTAGCATTAACTGGAGCATTAACTGCGATGTTCATTTTGGCAAATAACAAAAATTAAATGTTACTGACCTCAGAAAACTGAACAGCGTTAGTCCAACCAAACGCTGAACAAGACATTTTAATGAACAAAACGTTCAAATAAACTGTCATTAAGTGGAAATACAGTGAAAGGCTCAAAGTTATGAGACCAAACTGATGAACGTCTTTTTTATATCTATATAACGTTATATGTAACTTTATTGACACGTTGCCGTGGATACGCATTGTTCTGCTTCTCTCCTGATGACGGCTCGTCTTGTTAGTGACCTGTCAATCAAAGGTAGAAACGCCCCAAATCATACGATTCTTTATCTTCTATTTTCTTCTAAATGGGGCCATTATTAGAACTATTGACATCAAATTGTCTTGAAGAAGATTTTTTACTAGTGATTGAGACCATAGTGTTGTCCTGTTAAATTTTTCTGAGGTAATAAATCAAGTGAGAAGTTTTCTCATTTTGTATTGAAATTAAGGAGCCAAACGCTTCTGCAGCTGTCAGCGCCCCCTGCTGGAGTCTCTAGTAGAATGCAGCTGAAGGAACTTCCTGTCTTACTGCTCAGACCTGGAGGTTACCACCTGGTTTCTCCCAGAGAGTCTGAGCTCTCTGCCCAATTTAGATCAGGGCCAGAATGCATTTAGAATTTTCTTTTGTGAAAAAAGTATTTATCTTCACTGTTTTTGATGCAATCTACAATTGTGAGTTCAATGCAGTTTATGGCAGAGTTAACTGATGTTCTTCAGTGTGTGTGTAGTAGACACTGGGCTAGGCTGTATCTGGCGTTCGTTCAGGGGCTATCACACAGTTCACACCGGGGCGCTGGCCAGAACACCAACTTAAGGCCAATTAACTTTCAGAGGGTCCAAATGAAGAGGCAGTTGATGACTAGTGCAGGTGGTTAATTTCTCTCTTTGCAGGCAATGAGGTCATGAGTGTTTTCTATATCAAAAGAATAATAATAAATACACAAATTAATAAAGAACAAAGCTCTCAATCTCTAATAAACATAATAAAGGAGTACTGAAATGACTAAATATCCATTTGCATCTAATTAAAACTATCACAGCCCTGAAAACACTTACTAACATGTTAACACACATGTAAACAACATCACATGGCAACATTTACATTACGCTCACTGTAAACATCACACTAATGAGTATAAGGCTATGTTTACATGACGACGGTCTGAACAGAAGACGCAAAAGTGGCGTCACGTCTTCACTTTTTATTCCGCGTTCAGACTAGCATTTTCGGGAGGAAATCTGCGTGCATACGGTGGCGCAAAAGTGTGTGAATTGTATCTGTCAGGCGGCATCACTTAAAGCCATTAGATTCACAGGGTGTGGAGCTGTGGTCCTGCTCTGGATCACTCCTGCTGGTCTCACTACCGTGGATCTGGTTTGGCCCCAGATGGGAATGCTCCATTCCTGGTCCACTCTACACTCACCATGACTACTGGCCAATGGTGGCGCTTCATCACCTGCTGCTGTCTCCTTCCAGAACTCCTGCTCCTCTCTGTCTCTCTCCCCCCTCAACCTCTATCTACTCTATTCTACTCTGTTGATCTGTACAACGACATCTATTGCACGTCTGTCCGTCCTGGGAGATGGATCCCTCCTCTGTCTCTCTCCCTGAGGTTTCTTCTTCTTTTTCCCCTGTTAAAAGGGTTTTTTGAGGAGTTTTTCCCTGGCCGATGTGAGGGTCTAAGGACAGAAGATGTCGTACCATGTACAGTCTGTGAAGCCCTTTGAGGCAAATCTGTGATTTGTGGTTTTGGGCTATATAAATAAAATTGATTTGATTTGATTTGATAAGAGCATTTTTGGGCATCTGGAAGTTTTCATGCCACGTATTTTCATCAGCTACTCCTTCCACAAAGTTCTGCACCATCCACTAGATCTCCCAGGTCTCGCCCAAAGCCGTCTGGCTCGCCTCCGACCAATTGGTGCATCCAAAATGTGATAGAGGTAATTACAGATCCTTCTCTGTTCACTAATACTATCTGTACATATCCTGTACATTTGGTGGAAAGACTCCTGTAAGTTTATTAGAGCTGCCAGAGCAGCTTGAAGGTCAGACGCATGGAAATAATCCCACGTTTGTTTATTTCCCTGTACTGGAGCATGTATGTGACGTAAACACGTACGTAACGTGAGCAGATCTGAGCAGAGTTTTGCGTCTTGGCAGTGTAGACAGACGCGCTACGTTGGAGCAGATTACAGTTTTCCACTCTGGAGAGTGGTTTCAGATTTTTGCATTTTTAAGCCCCAAAAACGCCGTCACTGTCTAAACAAAAGGCACTTCCCATAAAATAATTTGTCGTTTTTACCCGCAAGCGTCCTCGTATAAACGGGGCCTCAGAGGCAGGTGAGCTAGATTCTACAACTAGTTAATACGGCGATCACATGGCACACATCAGACGAAAAGATATAAACTACAGCTGCAGCAACATAAATACAGTACAACATATGCAGACATACTCACTTCTATTTACCCACAGACCACTTGCCGTGACGTTAATTAACAGCTTATCCTTCACTCTGTGGTCTCACTGGAGCACACACCTTTCTGACGTTGAGCCGTCAGTTACGCTACTGTGGCGAGTGTAAAGTGAACTAAAGAAATTAAACCTTATAATTTAAACAGCCAAATTAAGGAAAGAAACCGACAACGCCACCCTGGGAATTTCACCCAGGGAATTAATTTGGGAGCAGCACACAGGTAAGGTTTACTCAAAGGCAGGAGACGTGGTTATGAAAATAGAAATAGTTTTATTATATTTTTTCACAATAATCTTAAAAACAGTCCTTCAAATATAAAAGCAAGAAAAGCAAACTGGGGGGGAGAGCTGGAGCTGACTGGATGGACAAGGGCTAGTGCAGAGGGGGGAGGAGATCCACCAACAATAAAGAAATCAACTTAAAACACCCGACATACGTGATACACTCTAGTGAAGACCACTCCCTGGACACAGCAAACGACGGAAAAGGGGAGGACACCACCACCCGAGCACGAGCACCACCACCACCAGTCTCCAGCAACTAAAGAAAAAGGGATAAACAAATTAGTGGGCAAATCAACAAAAACAAACACAAAATCAAATGTTAACAAAATCAGTGACTGCCCATTTTAATCCTAAAATAACATGGTGTACAAAATAATCCTAAAATAAACACTTATAATAAAACACTCATTCCGGGTCTGGATCAAAGTCCGAATCAGTGTTCTGGGGGCACGGTGTGGGCCGTCAACGGCGGGCAGCAGCTCGGCTGCAATACACCAGATCTATTGAGCGCGGTTGCGCATTTAGCAGCCCAGGAACGAGCTCCAGCAGGGTGATTACAGATGACAGTTTTAGTGGAGACAACGGGCCTCATTCATGAAACGTTAGTAGATTTGTGCGTAGATTTGCACATAAAAGCCTACGCTACTAAAAACCTACTCCGGATTCATGAACGCCGCGGGAAACTCAGATCTGATCGTAAACACGTGTGTATGATCATGAATGCCAATCCATCGTAAGGTGGCAGCGCGCTCCCGATAATCAGCAATTAGCATGAACCCCGCCCATGAATTGCTAATGACCACCATATAAGGAGGTGTGTAGAGGCATCCTGTCGACCTGTCAGTCATGGCACAAAGAAAAAAAGAACGAGAAAGAAAAAAGAATTTTTCCGAAGCGGAGATTGAAGTTATTTTGGGAGAAGTGGAGTCAAAAAAAAAAAAATTATTTTCATCTGTTAGTAGTGGTGTGACAGGAACAGGCAAAGCGAAAGCGTGGAGGGAGGTGACGGACGCAGTAAATGTGGTTTCTGTAGTGCAAAGAACTACAGCAGAGGTTAAACGTAAATGGTTTGACATTAAACTTGACGCAAAGAAACGCATTAGCGCACACAAAAAAAGTACATCTGCCACAGGAGGAGGACGCTCAGAGTCCAAATACCCCGTTGGTGCACTCTACAACGGCCCGAGTAGCCGCGTGCGCCTCATTGTATGCTCCTGTGGTGTCTGCGGGCTGGCCAGTGGGGTCAGTGACGGCGTCAGTGGGTAACCCCTATCCCCTATGGATATAGAAAGGTAAGTCCATATATAACACACACATGAGATTATGCAGGCTATATTCTTACCAATGAGCCAGCCGTCTCTCACAGCTCCATCCTCCAAACGCGTGCCAACTGCGCAATTACGCAGGATGAATGCGTCATACGTCCCACCGGGCCACCGTGCCACAACGTTTAACAACACACACTTTGCGTCACAGATCAGTTGCACATTCACGGAATGAAAGTTTTTCCGGTTAATGTAAGTAAATGCATCACCGGATGGAGCCTTGATGCGTACGTGTGTGCAGTCTATGGCACCGATAACACCTGGCATGTTTGCAACTGCACTGAACCCCTGCATTACTTCTGTCTGCCGTTGTGCGCCGTATGGAAATTGGATATACTCTGGCATTAATTTAATGATACCTCTGAGAACTGCAGGCAGGATGCGTCAATTTACATAGATAATTCACAATTATGAGTTTAATCTGAATCTTAATCCCGCCAATTGCCAACTAATTTAACTAAATATGTTATATTTTTAATCGTTTGCCATGTTTATATCACATGTTTCAAAGGCATCTGCGTATTGTGTACATAACAGAACGCATTATGAATTAAAATTGTAATTTCCAACAGTGACGAGCATTATTTATATGCGTTCTTAAATTTACACAAGCACTACGTGTGGTCAGCAGCATGTGTAGATTTTGTTAGTAGCTACGAAAAGATCGGAGCTACTAAAATATTGATGAATGCGGAGATGCACGTAAATTTCCGTCTGCGAACGGTTTACACACAAATTCGTTCTGCTCACGTTTCATGAATGAGGCCCAACGTCTTTAGTATGGACAGTCTTTAATAAAGACAGAGCGGCCGCGGAGACAGCCGCGGAGACAAAGCAGCAGCAACCACCAGCTAATTGCACACTCCTAATTAGAAAGAGATACTGTTAGCATTACGGCTTGATATTATAATACTGTAGTTGACCATACTAATACACACATACCTGTTAGGGACACACACATACTCTCAAGGAGGAGAGAGGGAGAGAGGACACCGGCCGCTGCTGGCATTCACCTGTGACCACACTAGCGTTAGCCGTCAGACAGTATCAATTAACACGCCGAGAAAGAGGGGACACTCACCAAACAGAAGGCACCGCCGCATATGAGTTGCCCAGAGCAGCATGCAAACAATCACCCTGCAAACACAAATGCCGTGAGCACGCAGAAAGAACCAAGCGATCAATGAGTTGAAACAGCGGGCAGCCATACCTGTCGGCTAAACAACCGGGAACCCGGAAGTGACGCACCAATGACGCGGATGCAAAAGGAATCGCGAGGAGAGGACGGCGGCTTTTATACGGCCCACCTCATTACCGCCACCAGTGGCACTAAACAGCCAGCACCTCTATGCTGCTACACTACAGAAGGAGCAGGGGGGGCTGCTCCTATATGAGCTGACTAACACTACATGTGAACATCCCACAACAAACATGATGTCCCAACTTTGGGGCCTTTTCTACGGAAGCGTATTGCTGCCACCCTCCTAAAAAAAAAAATCCTCCATTTATCTTATTATAACGAGATACTATCACGATATAACGAGATAGTATCTCGTTATTTCGAGATAATGAGAGTTTCTCGTTATAACCAGATAATGAAAATTTCTCGTTATAATGAGATACTATCGCGTTATTTCGAGATATGATGTGATAGCCTGGAATTGTAGTTGTCTCCGTCAAGCAATGAACTGATAGTGAGCTCCTGCTTCGCCATGGCTCAAAATGTGGATTCTCCACTCTCAAGATACCTTCAAGTTCGTGGGGTACCTGAAGAATGTCTTCTTCGCATGGAGCAAGATCACGTAAGTCTATTTTTTTAACCCACCGTCTAATTCAGCCAGGATAACTGGTTTCATGGGAAGTGCCCTGTTAGATTAGCTTTAGCTACAGTGCTAGCAGCTAGGCTATTCGGTTTATGTTGTACCAAACCATTTTGTAAATAAGATCGTGCAGATCCAACAGCAGTTTGGCACCGTTATTAGAGAAGCTGACACAGACTCTCACCTCCACTTTCCTTTAACTAATTTTAATGACATTTCCCTGTCCTCCCTGGAGCTGCAGCCTTAAGATCTTCCACCTTTTAAAATCTGTGTTTCAGACGGTTGGTCCGGATGTTTTAGCCATTGTTAACCTTTCTCTGTCCACTGGAACTTTTCCGTCCTGTTTTAAACATGCCCTGGTCTATCCACTTTTTAAAAACCCCACTTTGGATGCCTCAGTTTTAAATTTTTTTAGACCGATCTCCAAGCGGCCATTTTAGAAAAAGGTTTTAGAAAAAGTCGTCTCAACACAGCTGATTGCCTATTTAGATAACAATGACTTGTTTGAGAAGTTCCAATCAGGCTTTCGCTCCCAGCACAGTACTGAGACTGCTCTCATTAAGGTCACAAATGATTTGTTGCTTGCAGCTGACTCAGGGCTCTCTTCAATTTTAATTTTACTTGATCTGAGCTACAGTGGACCATGAACTTCTAATTAGCTGTCTGGAACACCTTATTGGCATCAGTGGTGTGGCACTTGAGTGGTTCAAGTCCTATTTATCAAACAGGTCCTTCTCAGTGTCTCTTGGTGGTGCCTGCTCCTTTCATGCTCCCCTTCTTTGTGGGGTCCCCCAGGGGTCAATTTTGGGGCCCCTCCTTTTTTCTATCTACATGTTACCACTGGGGAAAATTATTCATAGGTACAACATTAATTTTCATTTATATGCAGATGACACTCAGTTATATATACCGTTAAAACCTGGTTCTTTAGATATTTCCCACATTCGCTCATGCCTGACTGATATAAAAGCATGGATGTCCAAAAACGTTCTCCAATTAAACGATTCAAAAACAGAGATTATCATTTTCTCCCTATCTGTCAGGACCAGTGACCAGAACTCAAACGCAGACCAGAGATCAGAGAGATATGGGTGGTTTTATTTAGAGTTTTCACACAGATAAACGGGTCGTGAGAGTGTTGCTGGGAAATCTGGTGCGGGTTCGGATCCAGAGCTCTCGGCTGTCTGGCGGGCTGGACTGGGTGCAGGCTGGGGCAAGACGGTCTGAGGCGAGGCAGAGAAAACAAGGTTTAAGTACAGGCAAAAAATCAGAGTAAACTTCTAAGTTGCTGGTGAGTCTCATACAAACTGATGCGACGATCCGGCGGGGACTGGAAGGCTGGTCTGGTCTTTTATAGGTGAGTTGATTGTGGAATGAGGAACCAGAGTGCAGGACTGATGAGATGTGTTGCAGGTGTGTAGGTTGGAGTTGCAGTGACCACGCCCCCCAGCAGTAATGCATGCAACAGACAGGTCACAGCAGGAGGTTGTGACAGTACCCCCTCCTCCACGAGTGCCCCTAGGCGGTCCTCCAGGCTTCTCAGGGTGGGTGCGGTGAAAGGCCCGGATGAGAGCGGCATCCAAAATCTGCCGCTTGGGGACCCAGCTCCGCTCTTCAGGTCCATAACCCTCCCAGTAAATCAGGTACTGTAGGCCATGACCCCGGCGGCGGGAGTCCAAAATCTGGCGCACCGTGAATGCCGGCTGGCCGTCAATGAGCCGGGCGGGTGGAGGGGCCGGGGGAGGAGGGAGCAGAGGACTGATATGTACAGGTTTGAGTTGGGAAACATGAAAGGCTGGATGGACCCTGAGAGTGTGGGGCAGCTGGAGACGGACGGTCACAGGAGTGATAACCTTCTCTATGATTCTTCTCTAGGATGCTTCCCCTGGCTAGCAAGCCCTCCGGTTTAACGGTCTGCTAGGACAGGTGGCGAGGTAGTGGCCAGGTCCTCGGCAGTAGAGGCAGGTGTTGTTGACTCTCCTTCGTTCCCGTTCCTCCGCGCTGAGCTGGTTCCGTCCCAGCTGCATGGGTTCGCCCTCAGAATACTCTTCTCGCGGCAGCAGGGCGAGAGCTTACCGGAGCTGGGGAATGCTCCCTCCGACGAGGCGTGACGTCACAGCCAGGAGTCCGCCGCTTCGCTCTTCGCCGCTCACGGCTACGATTGTCTATCCGGATAGTTAAAGATATTAATTCATCCAAATCCTCGGACTCAGGATGGGACACTAGCTCGTCCTTTAACTGTTCAGATAGTCCGTTAACAAAAACAGCCTGCAGAGACGGTCCATTCCACCCACTCTCTGCTGCCAGGGTCCGGAACTCAATAGCATATTCGGCCACGCTCCGAAACCCTTGGCGGAGAGAGAAAAGCCTCATGGAAGCGTCTTTACCTTGGACTGGGTGGTCAAAAACCTTCGACATCTCTGTGGTAAAAGCGGCATAGGTGGTGGTGAACTGATCCTGCTTCCTCCAGTGAACCGAAGCCCATTCCAGCGCCGCTCCCCGCAGCAGCCCACTCAGGTAAGCGATTCTAGCATTCTCTGTAGCGTATGTAAGGGGCTGGAGATCAAAGACAAGACCACACTGCATGAGGAATGTCTTACATTGTCCCAGATTCCCGTCGTACCTTTCTGGCGGGGAGACCCACGGCTCTCTGCCGGGGTTAGCTGTGGTAGGTGCCGCTGTGGCCGGTACTGGAGAGGGGTCTTGTGCGCCCTGGAGATTCGCCATACGGATCGACAGGTCACGGAGTCCTACCCCATCTCCTGTAGCGCGGCGCTGTGCTGGTCCAGTATTACGCCCTGAGTGGAGACGGCGTGACGGACGGGCTCTAGAAAACAAGGTTTAAGTACAGGCAAAAATCTATCTAGCTCCAGCACCAACATCCCCGACAGTCTCCCCTCTACCTTTAGTATGCAGAAAGAGGCCCGAAATCTTGGTATCATTTTTGACTCAGAGCTGTCGTTTGACAGGTAACCAAGGTAGTGAAATCCTGTTTTGGGGAGCTAACAAGAATTTGTTCTTTCCTTTCTTCCACCGACCTGGAGAAGGTTTCGTCAAGATTAGATTACTGTAATGCCCTGTACTCTGGGAGTAGCAAAGGAAACTAAATACAGAATGCTGCTGCCAGGCTATTCACAGGTAAAAGAGAAGTGACCACATCTCTCCAACCCTTGCTGCCCTCCACTGGCTGCCTTTGAGTTTTAGAATTGATTTTAAGATTTTATTACTTGTTTTTAAAGCCCTGAATGGTCAGGCTCCTGCCTATATCAATGAGATGCTTTTACCCTACGAGCCTGAATGTGCCTGAGATCCTGTGGCACAGCTTTGCTTCTGGTCCAGAGGTCCCGTCTCATTACAAAAGGTGACCGGGCCTTGGGTGTCCGACGTCCGTGCTCCACAGCTGTGGAACTCCCTGCCCGGTGATCTCAGGCAGGCAGGCAGGCAAGCCTTCATAAATGATGAGAACAAACTCCCATGGGTTTTTTGCAAGACTGTATAAAGCAGGGAAACAGGCTAGATGGACACAGTGATTTATTATTTCCTAAATTAGCTTTTACCCCTACAATAATAATACAAACAAAATTCTGTCTTTCCTGTGTGTGTCCATAAGTAATGTAGTCTTGTAGGCCTACTTGAGTTGTAATTATTATGTCTGTGTGTATTATGTCTGTTTGACAGATTGATGCCATAGTCATTGATTGTATGGATGATGATGCTCTGGCTGACTACATCCCAATTTATGGAGACAGGATTTCAGCAAGACTCTTCTGTGTGCAACATCATGGTGCAAATACAAAAGCATCAACATTCACTGCTTGAAAAACTGTAAAAAAGATGGGCATTGGTGGGAGTGATGATGACACAAATAACCAGGACTTCTACTGGAAAACGAAAAAGAAGTGTGAAACAAAACAAATCAGCAGAAAAGACAACAAGGAAAGTTGAATTGGGGTGGATCCACGAAGGTAAACAAGTACGAAAACGCAAAGGCGGGGGGACAAGGACCCTTGATGTCCCGAAAGAATAAAAAAAAGCAGACATATTACAATATGAAATTTTCTTCCCACATGGACAAAATACATTTGGAAAATATGAAACATTTAGCCATGACATATTAGACTATCAGGAAGAAGCTATTTTTGATGAAGCCATTACAGTTGGAGAAATGTACAGTATTGAGATTTTACCTGTGCACTAAGACCCCCACAGATGAGGAGGATGAAGCATATGATGGGGTAAACTCAGATGTGGATATGGGCATACAACTGAATGATGTGCATGAAGAAGATGAGCAACTTCTTCAAACTGTGGATACACAGGCACATCCGAGGTGATGTTTGGTCCCTATGTTGGAGAACTAATGGCTGGCCAAATGGATGACACTTTGATATATCAACCTGACCTGCAGGTTGATGAGGACCTTATCCTCACATCAGTCGTCTTTCACACAACAAGCTCAGCACTCCTCACTCCAGAACCAGCATCTATAAGTGATGTAACAAGTAGTTCTGCAGCTTCAGATGATGTTGTGAATATCACCATAAAACTTCATAGGGACAATCTTGTGGAGGAGATGATAAGCCAATTCAAGGATCCGGCACTTCAAGAAAAAGAAGTCTTATTCTTGCATACTACCCCAATATAGTCCTGCCTTAATTCTCCAGACAGCATGGTGTCATTTCTAAATCTTTTAGAATGCATGCTCTCAGGACTCTCTCTCTCCTCCACCCTGCTTCTCTCTCTCTCCTCCACCCAGCTCCTCACTTCAATTTAAGCAGCATCCAGCCCAGGTGACATGTCTGAGGATGCAGCTGGTCAAAGACCACCATGCCATCCTTCATTTTTAATACCTCGTTTAATTGTAAATAAATCACGGTAGCCGAGGTTCTGATGCATGATACAAAGGGAAATGTAAAGTTCAGCAAAATGCAGCATAAACAAAATGTTTTACATTAGTTAACTACAAATGTCTGTGAAAAGTAATGGGACTGTGCATAGGTGCCGACTTGGGACAAATAAGTATCTGTTCTTTAAAAAACACAATTACAACCAGTGGCGGACTCAGACTGTTTGAACTTTGAGCGTCCTGAGTTCTTCCTGAACGTCTACATATGTTTGTTTTTTCAGAAAAATGAAAAAATTGCTTTGTTAGAGCGATCTAAAAAAAAACTGTTACTTCTCCCTTTTTCAGAAATCTTCCTGCGTTTTTAATATGGGAGCCAATGAGGCTGTTGGTGTGTGTTGGTGGCGCATCTGTGTGTCCTACGCCCAAACTATATCTCTGACAGCTTTACCAGAGGATTGAGTGAGAAGACAATTTTTCCTACGTTTCTATGTATAAATTATTTCTGTAGAGTGGAATTTGCGGCCTGGAGCGCAGTTTTAAAATTTATTTTTTGACAGTTTTTTCTCTCCCTCTACACTCTGGCGATGATGTCACACACTGTGACACGAACATTCCGTGCAATACACACCCATTATAATCTCAGAATTTCTCCAAAAATGATCGTGGTCATTGAACAGGGATTGATAAAAAACTATATAATATGACTTATCGAAATGCTGTATGGGACCAGTGCTCGGTGCGATTGCCCCGTGGCCCTAATAATGTTCCTTCACATGATTTTCTTATTGTTAAACTGAGATTTGTTCCTTTATTTGAAAGAAAAGTGCAACAAATAGAGAAGCGTGTTCAAACTGGAATTTTATGTGAAACTAAACCGTCTCTGTCTCTGTATCCTCCTGTCTGTCCCTGCGTCCTCCTATCTGTCTCTGAGTCCTCCTGTCTGTCCCTGTCTACAGTCTGTCTCTGTGTCCTGCTGTCTGGCCCTGTGTCCTCCTGTCTGTCCCCATCTCCTGTCTGTCTCTGTGTCCTGCTGTCTGTCTCTGAGTCCTCCTGTCTGTCCCTGTCTCCAGTCTGTCTCTATGTCCTCCTGTCTGTCCCTATCTCCTGTCTGTCCCTGTGTCCTTCTGTCTGGCCCTGTGTCCTCCTGTCTGTCCCTGTCTCCTGTCTGTCTCTGTGTCCTGCTGTCTGTCCCTGTGTCCTCCTGTCTGTCCCTGTGTCCGCCTTTCTGTCCCTGCGTCCTCCTGTCTGTCTCTGAGTCCTCCTGTCTGTCCCTGTCTCCTGTCTGTCTCTAGGTCCTGCGTGTGAAGTGCTGGGAGTCTCTGAACTCGAGGTAGAGGCTGAAGAGCAGGTGCAGGGACTGGACGCGGCTGGCGTGGACAGGGATGTCCAGCAGGGCACAGACGGCGTTGGTGTAGTCTGTGAGGCTGCAGCTGAGGCGCGCGGGCGGCAGCGCCAGGCGTTCCAGCAGCTCCTCCAGCTCCACCGGCCACTCCTGCATCAGGCTGTCGATGTCCGGCATGGCGCGGCCGTATTGCACGCTGGCCGCCGGCTTGGACCGGTGCAGGGCGCTGATGCTGTCCACCCAGTTGTCCACCGCGCGGGGGTTGGACTGAGGACTGGGGATGCTCGTCACCTTCTTAAGCTGGAGACAGAGAAAACGAGAGGAGACAAACAGCTGACTGAGCAGATCTCTGAACTAAAAAAGGATTAAAGTTTAAACCAACAGGAGAGCCCTTTAGGAGAATAAAAGCCTGAGACGTGTCTGAATCTGAACAGGAAGCCCAGGACCAGGCTGTTTTCAAAGTTAAAGCTCCACAAAGTAACAACAACTTAATAGAGAATTAAGGCTGTGTGTGTCTGTGTGTGTGTATCTCTGCGTGAGTGTGTGTGTGTACCTCTGCAGCTTCGTGCTTCTTGCTCTACTCTGTGTGTGTGTGTGTGTGTGTGTACCTCTGCTGCTCCGTGCTGCTTGCTCTCCTCTGATAGGATCAGTGACATCACTGTGGGGTCTGACTGCTTCACGCTGGGCTCGTCCAGAATCAGCAGACCCAGACTGTCCCCGGTCCCGTCCGGCCGCGGCACCTCAACGCCATAAACAAACAAACAAATGAATTAATATGACATTTAAAATAAAGGCGTTATTTATTAGATAAAATATGAAATTCACTGACATTTACATTAGAAGTTTGGTTCTTTATTTGTTTTTAATCTCCCTGATATACTTTTCTTTATTAGTATTCATTTGAAATGTATATATTTTATGGATGTCACTTTTTTTTATAAACTGTGTGAAGAAAATAATGTAGATAGAATAGAAATAGAAATAATAAATGTAAAAAATGAAACTATTAGTAAATAACTAGTAAATAAATATAGAAGCAAATTAAAAATAATATATTTAAAATAAATGTCTACATTGTTTTGTGTGTGTGTGTGTGTGTGTGTGTGTGTGTGTGTGTGGGTGTGTGTGTGAGTGAGTGTGTGTGAGTGTGTGTGTGTGTGTGTGTGTGTGTGTGTGTGCGTGTGTCTACCTTGAGGAAGGCGTCAATGTCTCCCACAGCAGGGATGAAGTCTGGAATAAAAGGCTTCAGACTGTGATCCAGCTCGATGGACTGAGGACTGTAACTGAGATACAAACAAACACACACACACACACACATAACATTAACATTTTAAGCTTCATTTTGGTCTTTCTTTATAACAGAAATTTTAGTTACTGATGATGTGTTCCTGGGCTGTTTGAAAGTTGAAACTCTGACAACTTCTGTTTTTACAGTTTGTTTTTAATGACAGTTAAGTTTTAAATTTACCAAGGAAAACATATATTTAAACCTGCTCGCGTTTTATTTTATGTTCAACTGCACATTTTTGCACACTGAGACATTTTTGAATTTCCACAACGTTAAACTACAGATTACAGTGCTGTGATTGGTCAGATTACCGTGCAATGCTTGGTCGTTACCCTGCTGTGATTGGTCGTTACCGTGTGATGTGCTGGAACAGTTCTTTGATCTCGGTGCTGACGGGCAGGTTGGCATAGTCTGCGGGGTCGTAGGCGCCCTCTGGAGCCTCACCAGGCTCGTCCTCCTCCTCATCAGAGTCCTCCTCATCAGAGTCCTCCTCCTCCTCCTCCTCCTCTTCCTCCTCCTCAGGACTGACAGCCGCCTGCTGTCTGCTGATTGGCTCGTTGCTCCTATGAGGCTTCTGGTCCTCGTCAAACTTGTCACTGTGCGCCGACATCAGGCCCCGCCCCTTCCTGCTGCGCTGCGACTCGCTCTGAGAAACACCAAAAATCCGAGTACTGACAGAGTACTGTTACAACTAATACTCATCTGAGTACTGTTACTACTAATACACGTCTGACTACTGTTACTACTATACACGTCTGAAAACTTTTACTACTAACACATGTCTGAGTACTGTTACTACCAATACTCGTCTGAGTACTTTTACTACTAATACTGGTCTGAGTACTGTTACTACTATTACTCCTGTGTACTGTTACTAATACTGGTCTGAGTACTGTTACTACTAATACTCCTCTGTGTACTGTTACTACTAATACTCCTCTGTGTACTGTTACTACTAATACTCCTCTGTGTACTGCAGCCCTGCAGTGAGGTGGTGTTTCCCGGTGTCCGCCCCAGTGTTTGACCCTGTATTTGCCCCGTGTTTCCCGGTGTTTGACCCTGTATTTGCCCCGTGTGTTTGACCCTGTATTTGCCCCGTGTTTCCCGGTGTTCGCCCCGGGGCTGGCCGTTACCTGGCGCTGGCTGCGGGGCGTCGGGCTGTAGACGCTCGCCACCTCCTCCGGGTCGTGGACCTCCAGGCTCTCGTCGTATGACTGGTTCTTCAGCAGCCGGCTGTCTCTGCCCCGGTCAGCCCGCTCCATGGCACCAGGACACCGGATCAACCGGAGCCGTTAGCCCCTTCACCTCCGCGTACCTACGAGAGTTAGCCACCTAGCATCAAACAGCTAACGACAAACCGAAGCAGCGGACGGTTGAAAGCGTCCCGTTTAGCGGTTTACCGGGTAAAATCGAAACAGTAAATCCGGTTTACCGGATAAGAGTTTTTAAAAAACCTAAACTGACTCTCGGTGTTTTTTATTTTATTTCTCTCTGACGGTCAGAACAAGTTTATCTGCGTCAAAGTCTGTTAGCCAACGTTAGCTCCTGACTCCTGTATCCAGGCAACGGACGGCGCAGGGCATCATGGGATTGTAGTTCTTCAGAGAAACAAGGAAACAAAATAACTGAACAAACATCGACAGTAAAAACAATTCAATTAGGAAATAATAATGATAATAATAATAATAGGAATCATAATAATAATAGGAATAATAATAGGTAGATGTCTAATCTATGTAGGGGCAAAGTAATAAATATATTTAATATTAAATACCGGTATTCATTATTTGAGTTATTACATAAATTTGCCTTTGTATTAATTCCCTATTTCTTTTTTAAAATGTTTCCATTTATTATGTAATGTATTTAAGATGTATTAGGTACATTTCGTTCTTTTAATAAGATTTTTATTAATACATAATAACATAAATACATTTAAACAAAAATAAATTAAATTTTATTGGATAGTATTAAGTAAATAAATAAATAGAGAAGTAATCTAACACAAATGTCATCGTTTAAATATTATTTTTATATTTAAAAGAATATTCATTTATTTATAAAATCATGATTTTGGCAAAGAGAAAAAACAAATCTATTGGAAAGTAATAAAAATAAGATGTAGAGGGTAAATTTATAGTTATTACTCAACAGATAAATACATTTGTCATTACATGTACCAAACATAACAACAATAACTGCAGCTCTAATTATTGGACGGTTATGGAAAACATTTAGCTTTGTATGAATTCCCTCATTTATTCAGTTAAATATTTCTATTTATTTTCAAATGTATTTAGCACATTTATTTATTCAAGTTTGGGGAAATAAATAAAGGAGTAAATGCAAAAGGCAAAGAATACATAAAATAAATACATTTTAGAAAATAAAGAAATGTATACAAACAAAAGAATTGGAGAAAAAAAAATGTATGTCATAAAATGTATGTATCACTGTATGTCAAATTATTACATTCAATTATTATTGGTCATTTTTAAAGCCTGTTAATTTGTTTATGATTTAAAAAATAACTGTAGTTTATTAAAAATCTTAAAATGATTTCCACTTAGGGTTGGGCGATATATCGATATAGAAAATATATCAATATATTTTTAAATGGGAAATGGAATTAGACCATGTTGCATATATCGATATAATTAAAAAAAATTTCTTTATATATAAATGCTGCCCTAACTAGGGTTTATTATATTTAGTTCTTTTGTAATGTTTGTTATTCTTTTCTCATATGAATACATTTCAGAAAAAGATTGGCCAATTTTATTACATATGCTATTTTCATTTAAGATATTTTTATTTAAATGTGCACTTTATGGAGCTTTGTTTTGTTTTTTTAATGTACTCCTGTTGTTATACAGTATTTATGCTCACTTAAATAACTACTTGTGACATGTCATATTTGACTTTGAACATTTGCTCTCGCTTTGCGATAAAAATATCAGGATATATATCATATATTGATATTCAGCCTAAATATATCGAGATATGATTTTTGGTGCATATCGCCCAGCTCTCTCCAAAACAAATTAATCTCTAACCAGATATTAAGGAGGTTGATTTCTTTCTTTTCTGCCTCCAGCATCAACAACAATAACAACATAAATAATAGGTGGGCAGGAAACAGATAAATAGCAAACAGCTGATTTTATTCATCTGGTAGAATAATTCATGAATTTGTTGAAATGTGGAACAATGAAATACAAACTCATGCAAAGCTTCACTGCACCAGCTGAAGAAGAAGAAAACAAGCCAAAGGAAACGTGTCACATCGGTTAGAAGTTAAAGCTCATGCTCGTGACGGTAGAAAACAAACTGGCATGGTGGCGGGGCAGCGGCGGGCGGCGCCGTTGCCTCACAAGTCCCCCCACGTATTAAAATACAGTTTGAAGGGAACCCGCCGTGACCTCTGACCTCTGATGTCATCACACAAAGAGAGAGCACATTGCTTATTTTAATGTGAAGAATATTTCATATAATATTAATGAAAAATAAATAAAACTGTTCTGCTGAGTGGTACGGAGGACACAAGCTGCACAATATACAAAATATTTTAAATAATAATCACTTTTTTCTATTAATTCCACTTTTTATTCTTTCCCATTTAATCTCTCATTTCATTTATTTGTTTATACATATAAATACTTTTTACATTCAGTTTATATTATATGTATTTATTCGTATTATTTTCTTTATGAATTTCTTCATGAAGAAAATGACGAGTGGCTGATCTTCACTTTTCACACGTTTGTAATAAATTAAAGAAAATACATTTTGAAGTTAATAAAAATCAATACATTTAAATAATAATCATGAAAATGATAATCGAGCTAATTAAATAAGCAAGTAAACAGGTGATTTAATACAAAGGTAGATTTGAAAAAAGGAAAATTATAAATGTGTTACAGAAACAAATAAAAAAATTAATGCCTTTTTAATATTTTTTGTATATTCAGTTATTTATTTTGGCAGCTTTGATCCTTCGTACAGTGGAACTGTTTAGTGATGAAAAGATTTAGTTTGACTGTCTGAGGTCAAAGGTCAGAGAGGTTCCTTAAGACTCAACCTTACAGTCTGCGCAGCGCAAACACACGCGCACACACACACACACACACCGCTCGCACGCACGCACACACACAGTCACACAGTCACATTAACAGTTCGTGCTGTAATAAATAAAAACATCTATAAAGTTGACATTAGAATATATATTCATATAGATTTGTGTTTATATATTTGAGTGTTTAAATATATTTATAAGTAGCTTTGTTAAACTTGTGTTCACGTCCAAGTTCACAGACTCCAAACCAAGAGCGCCGTTCAGCCGCACTGCATCATGGGAGCGCAGAGCTGTGCCCTGAGCTCTGACTGCCAGGAGCCTCCCTCAGGACGCCTGCAGCCTTCAGATTCAGCACATCATCAACAAGTCTGAAATAAATAGATTAAAAGAAATGCTAATTCTGGATTTTCACTCGTTTTATTATTTATTTATTTCCGAATATTAATGTATTTAGTTTGCTATTTCCACATTTATTTATTTCTACATTTAATCATTTATTTCTGCGGGACTATTGTCTCCCAACGATGTTAAAATGTAAAAATAAAATAAATAAATATACAAATAAATGCAGAAATAAAAACACTAATAATAATGTATAAATACATAAATAACTACATGTGGAAATAATATAAATAAATGTGGAAATAATATAAATAAATTAAAATATAGAAATAAATTAATAAATAAATACCCCAAAATAATAATAAAATACATGTAAAAATTTTCAATTTCCATTTATTTTTTGCATTTATTTATCTTTTTTTAATCTTTTTAAATTTCTACATTTATCCATGGATTTTTCAATTTATTTATTTCTACTTATATGTCATTTTTGGTCTCTTATCAGACGAGCTGTTCAACGCTGAATTAAAGGGACACATCAGCAGAATGCTGCAGGAGGCAGAGCTCAGGGCACAAACGCCCACACACCTCCTGCCTTGCAGGCAGAGCAGAGGGTATAGAGGCTTCACTCAGAGGCGCTCTTGAAGCTGCAGACAGACCGACAGACAGACAGCTGCAGACAGACAGACAGATAGACCGAACATTCAGTCAACAGAGAAGAAGCAGACAGACAGACAGGATCAGATGAAGACAGAGTTGTCGAGGGGTAAGGCGTCTGTCTTTCTGTCCCTCAGACTAAAAACCTGCTGCAGGAGGACATCCCTCTGTCTGTCCCTCTGTCCTCCTGTCTGTCCCTCTGTCTCTCTATCCTCCTGTCTGTCTGTCTCTCTGTCCTCATCGCTCGTCCTCTGGTACCCCGCAGATAGAAGAAAAATGAATTTGAGAAATGGTTTAAGTGGTCAGTCCTCTCCGCTCCAACTCCCTGGTCTGCTTCAGCTCCTTGATCCTACACACACACACACACACACACACACACACACAAAATGCAGTTAGTATTATTTCAGCAACAAGACGTGGAAATATAGAGGGATAAATAAATGTGTGTGTGTGTCTGTGTGTATGTGTGTGTGTGTGTGTGTGTATGTGTGTGTGTGTGTGTGTGTGTGTGTGTGTGTCTGTGTGTGTATGTGTGTGTGTGTGTGTGTGTGTGTGTGTCTGTGTGTGTATATGTGTGTGTGTATATGTGTGACCTGTGTCTGCAGCGTCTCAGGAACCTCATGATCTTTCTGGCTGCCTGGTCCTGTTTCTTGGTCAGGAACGAGCCTCTAATGACACAAACAAACAAACAATCAGTCATCATGGTTATTGTTTGTTGTTGTTGTTGTTGTGTCTCTGAGGTTGTTGTTGTTGTTTACTTGATCTTGGGGTTGTGGCTGGCGGCTCCTCTGGGCGCCGTCTTCAGCCTCTCGTACTCCTTGTAGCTGCGGTAGTACTGCTGGATTAGCACGGCGGCCCGCCGGCTCTGCTGGAAACGCTTCTGCTCGTAGTACGAGCGGAACTTTGACTGGATCAGGATGGCTGCCTGGGTCATCTTCTTGTAGAGCGCGTACTGAGGGGACGGGACCACCGTAAGTCAACACACACACCAAGGTTATTATAGTTAACGAAAACTAATGAAATAACGAAAACTAGAATTGAAAAAACATTTTCATAAACTAAAATAAAAAAAACCTTTTTAAAAAAAAGATAACTAACTGAAACTGTATTTTGTGGTTACAAAACCAACTAAAACTAACTAAAATTATAGTGAAAATGTCCTTCGTTTTCGTCTTTGTCAACTTTTTTCATACGTAAACCTTTTTGGTTGATATGAAATCTATTTCATCTATCTGGTTTTATGACTTAATAAACTTATTGGGGCTGAGATGGATCAGACAAAGGAAACAAAGGAACATTTATTGTGACCTTATTGAATCTCGCACCCAACAAATACCCCGTTACAAAAAAACTAAAACTAATAAAAACTAAACTAAAACTAAGCATTTTCCAAAAAATCTAAACTAATCAAAACTAGCAAACTCACTCTAAAAACTAATTAAAATGAACTGAATTTGAAAACAAAAAATCACAACGAAATTAAAAGAAGACTAATGAAAAATCAAAAACTATTATAACCTTGACACACACCGAGAGAAGAGCTCTGAACACCGCAGCCATCACACTCAGCTGACCACTTTATTTACAGGTGCTCAATGATTATGGCTTACATTTAATGAAGACCTAAAATTCACTGTCTCAAAAAATTTGAATATAACAAAAGACCATTTTTAAAAATTATGTTTAATATGGAAATGTTGGCCTCTAAACAGTTTGTCATCCATTCTGCACTACAGAGTCTAACTGCAGTAACTACACAAAAGGTAAAACTGAGAAAAACTGCTTTAAAGTTTTTAACGTGTTGTGTGATGATGTAATTTTTATGCTCAAAAATCATGATGATTTATTTGACCTTTGACCCAAAAAATTGTACTTACTGCATTTCTGTAAAAGGTTCTAATAGTAATGTTGTTGTCTTCTCTCAGCTTTTTTAATTTCAGTGAATAAACATTTTCAAATTGATTCTCTTATCAGTGTATTTAAAGTGTTTAACAACTCTCATCAAAGAGTTGTGTATTTTAGACTTATTATAAAGAAATGTTAAATTTTAGTCTTAATATAATTTTATCTCACTTTTTTACTTCATCAATAACTAGATAATAATTTCCCTTTCAAATAAACTTATAATTTCTATTATTTTTATGTTTAAATTAGTATATATATCCAAAGCAGACTGTGGTAAGTGCAATTACTGTTTGGTTTGATTAAAGCAAAATTGAAATCTAAATCTATCTTTGTCACAAGATAAAACAGACAACAAAGAGTTCATTTTTAATTATAACTCAAATTTGACCAAAAATGTAGTTACTGCAGTTAGACTTTGTAGGACAGAATATGACTCAATACTTGGTTGACTTCAACTACTGAAATGGACATTTACATGATATTCTAATGTATTGAGATGCACCTGTATGTATAAATAATATTAAGTTGATATTATATATTAAGTTTGTTTTCTCTATAACAATCAACAAAAATCCAGCGTTTATCGTAGAAAAAACCCTGTAAACACCAACATTATCGTCAGAGTTTTAACTTTCCGAAAGCCCTAGAACGCAGCATCAGTTACAACAGTTACAAAGCTTAAAATGTTGATGTTGATATTGATGACCGTTAGTCCACAAACACCGAGAGGAAGAGCTCTGAACACAGCACCCATCACACTCACTTGACCACTTTATTTATTCAGAAATAATATTAATACCAGTTTGTTTTCACAAAAAAATTAACGCGAAGCTTAAATGTTGACATTTGTGTCAGAATCTCTTTATTATGTTGTTGTTTAGTCACAAACAGCAGCTGTATCACTCTAACCAAACAAACCAGACTCCGTTAAAAAAAAACATAATTTTACCGCAATATATAATTTAAATGACAGTTTTTGTGAATGGAGTCTGGTGATAATAAAAAAAAATAAAGCGCTAACTGTGTTATTCTGCACAAATACATGTTGGAGTTGTTCTGATTGTGCTAGTTCCACAGAGCTGCAGGACTTAGATAGATTTTATATGTTGCAGTGAAACACGGGGTCACAGTATGTTGGGTTCAGAGGGTGAAACATTTAAACAACAAAACTGAAAGTACCAGTTACAGAGAAGATTCACATGACAGGAAACACAACCTGCTCTCTCACACACACACACACACACACACACACACACACACACACAAACACACAAACACACACACACACACACACACACACGTCACTACATCTACTGTTCAGCAAAATTACCTTAAGCGCTATCCATGTTAGCTACCAGAGAGAGAGATGGTGAAGAGACACAGCAGATTAGTTCAGTGTTAGTGAAGCTGGAGGACGGACACGGACACACAAACACACACACACACACACCTGTTTGTACTTCCTGTAGCACCTCTGGATGACGGCTGCTGCCATGTCCTGCTGCTCCTTTAACCTGCGACCCTGCAGAGGAAACAACCACACATTCAGCTGAGATAAATAACAAATAAATATACAATGAAAAATAAATACACATCATTTATTTTGAAACATCGAAAAATAATTAGAAAATTAGTAAAAAAATGTTTTTAAATAAATATCAGTGAATAATTGAAAAAAACATTAATTAATGGTTAAGAAGATAAATCTGGGAAATAAACAAACGTGGGATTATTTCCATGCGTCGGACCTTCAAGCTGCTCTGGCAGCTCTAATAAACTTACAGGAGTCTTTACACCAAATGTACAGGATATGTACAGATAGTATTAGTGAAAAGAGAAGGATCTGACGAGACCTGGGAGATCTCGTGGATGGTGGAGAACTTTGTGGAAGGAGTAGCTGATGAAAATGCGTGGCGTGAAAACTTCCACATGCCCAAAGATGCTCTTATCGCTTTAAGTGATGTCGCCTGGCATGCATTCCCAATCCAATTCCACACACTTTAGCGTCACCGTATGCACGCAGATTTCCTCCCGAAAACCCTCGTCTAAACGCGGAATAAAAAGCGAAGACGCCACGCCACTTTTGCGTCTTCTGTTCAGACCATCATCATGTAAACGGAGCCTAAGAAAGCATAACTGATAGATGAACTCCGAGGCCAAACAGAGTTGTCAGGAGGGTTTGATTTTCCGGCCCATTTTTAGTTTTTCGATATAACAGAAATACTTTTGTTTTTGTGGGATTAATTTTTCCGGGTGTTCTGAATGAATGAATTGTGAATGAATGAGTCAAAACGTGCTAGTTGAGCCTGAGTCAGTCTGAGTGTGGGGCAGCACGGCAACTGTCGTCAGTGTGTGTATTTGATTTGCTGGATGTAGCATTTCCATAAGGTGATTTCTGCTTTAATTTGCAAGGTTTTCTTTATTAATCTCTCAACTGCTGCCACTGAAAGGCTGCAGCAGTTGCCAGTGCTCTCTCTCTCTCTATGGTCCAGTCCCTGATAGACCTCAACATCCTGTTATGGGCGTACAGGCGTTATACGTGTTAAAGTGTGTCACTGTTGTCCTGAAGCTTCAGGCGCCTTAGCGTGTCACGTCAGACTGAAACTGCCTCAACTGTCTCATCTCTCTCTCTCTGTGATACATGGAGTGAAAGCAGCTTTTAAACTTAACATTATCGTCATAAAATAAATTATTATTTGTACATTGAGACGAGCGTCAAGTGTCCGCTGTATTCGCTCGTGGTAGGACACCCGACACCTCTTCATTATCTGGTATAGTCACAATACGCCTGCACGCCATTTATCATCTTTATGCAGCGTAGGGGACACGCTTAACACGTTTTAGTTTAGTTCACTGGAGTAGAGCGCCCCCCATATTGTGTCTGTGTGTGTCTCTCTGTGTGTCTGTGTGTGTGTCTGTGTGTGTCTGTGTGTGTCTCTGTGCAGGGCTTGAAGCAGAAAAAAATCCTGTGCCTGAATTTTTTTATGCATGGGGGGGTGTTTACCGAAACAAATACTTTGTTTAACAAGACATTCTTGTTAACGAGATGAAAATACAGAATCCTGACAGAAATTTTGCTCCTTTCAAAATAAAACAATACACTTTCATGAAGCCTAAAACAACTTCACATCAACATTATGTCTTGGCACTGATCAGTTCAGGATTATCGCGTGTTCTCGTTATTTCGCGTGTATACGGCTGGCTCGCTGCCGTTACGCGCCCGGTGGGAACTGACGCCGGGCAGAGGACGGAGCAAACCCGCGGCGGAGCCGTTACGCGCCCGGTGGAAATCCCCAGTAAGGTTGACGTGTGGGAGAGCGCGCGCACGCACGGACCGTAAAGCCGAGTTTCGACTACCACCGGGAAAGTCTCATGCCACACCCTCTCAAAAGTCCGCTCACTCTGCTTGTCTCCACAACAAGTTAGCCCCCAGAGCAATTTAGAGACTCTGGAGGTGACGTTTGGTTTTCGCCGTCGCGTACTGTGCACAGCAATGATCATAAACAAAGCAGCATGGCTAATTATTATGCACAGTGTCTCCGCTGATCATAAACAGATCGCTAAGTGAACACCTCCTGCAGCAGCAGCACATACACATTGTACTGCTACAGAGCTAACTGCCGCTAACAGCGGCTCTTCTTAACGAGCCGGCCTCCGGCTAACGAGCTGGAGTCGCTGGATTTGTCTCCAGTCACTTTCTTGAGAAAAAGTAATGACTTGGGTCTAAAGCACGCTCGCCGATGAGCCGCCTTCTTCTTCTCCGGCAGGCTATATGCTAGCCACCGTAATGTTGCCCTCCCCGGTAATATCCAGATCTAACTAACTAAGGGTTTTTGGTGTTTTTTGTTTTGTTTTTTTAAACAAAAAAAAAAAAAACACCAAAAAAAAGTCCGAGCCGGATTTCCGGCACCGTGCTGGAGGTCTTCAAGCCCTGTCTGTGTCTGTGTGTGTGTGTGTGTGTGTCTCTCTGTGTGTGTGTGTGTGTGTGTGTGTGTGTCTCTCTGTCTGTCTGTCTGTGTGTGTGTGTGTGTGTGTGTGTGTCTCTCTCTGTACCTGTGTGTGTGTGTGTGTGTGTGTGTGTGTGTATCTGTGTGTGTGTGTGTGTGTGTGTATCTATCTCTGTGTTTGTCTCTGTGTGTCTCTCTCTCTGTACCTGTGTGTGTGTGTATCTGTGTGTGTCTCTCTCTCTCTCTGTACCTGTGTGTGTGTGTGTGTGTGTGTATGTGTGTGTGTGTATCTCTGTGTGTGTCTCTCTCTGTACCTGTGTGTGTGTGTGTGTGTGTGTGTGTGTGTGTGTGTGTATCTCTCTCTGTACCTGTGTGTGTGTGTGTGTGTGTGTGTGTGTGTGTATCCCTGTGTTTGTCTCTGTGTGTCTCTGTGTGTGTACCTTGTATCTCCTGAAGGCGTTCTGGATGATCCTGGCAGCCTCGTAGAGTTCTCGCTGCTCGCCGTCCGTCAACGTCAGCAGAGCAAAGTCTCTCTCTATCTTCCCATTGGCTGAGGCGTTCAGAAACTCAGCCCAAGCCGCGGAGGAGGGGGGGCGGAGCCTCTGGAGGGCCAGCGCACTGAGGGGCGAGGGGGGGCACACCCGCCTGCAGGGACACACAATAACACCCATAATATATCATGTGTCAGCGCTGGGCGGTGCTGCGTGCTATGGGCGGAGCTTACCTGGGCGGGGAGTGTGTGTGGGCATCGACCGTGTCCAGGTAGGTGGCCAGCCAGGTGTCCTGGATGGCCGGGTTGTCCCGGCGCTCTCTGAGGGGTGACTCCGCCTCCCGAGGGAAGTCCTCCTGTTTGATTCGCTCGGGGGTCGCCTCGATGATCTGCTCTGCCAGCGTCGCCATGTCGACCTGGTGACAGGAAGTCAATTGCTCAGATCTAAACACTGTTGCATTTTGCTGTTTGTTAGCCACGAGCTAACATTAGCTAACAATTAAAGTTGTGTTCATCACAAAAAGCTACTATTACTTTCTGTCGCTAAACACATGCAGCTTTCAGAATAAGAGCACAATGTGTCAAAATAAGATGCCTTAAATAAAACATACAAGAACCGTTATTCTCCTTTACAATATTTCATTAACCCATTTAAGTCGGGAAAGCATTACTGCATTTCTACCATTAAAACCGGGAGCGCTGTTGCGTTATTCTGCCATTAAGGCCGGGAAAGCGGATATGTCGTTTTGTAGTATTTGTAGTTTTTTCCACCTATTTTCGGTCTCTTGGCCAATGAAATGTATCAGAATACATGTGGGAGTGTCGCAATGCAACATGGGACTTTTCCAGAACTGAAATCACGGTGGAAGAGGACTATAGCAGAGGAGCTCAGAAGTAAGTGACGGAAGCGATCTTGATGAAAACACCACCGATGATTTTATTGCTGATCCGGACTTTGAACCCTCGGAACCAATCGACCGGGATTTATGGATGAGGAATATGTTTTTAGACGACATATTTTCACCGAAGAACAGACAGATTTGTGGCCATCTGGAGATAATAAAAATATTATTAATAATATATTATTATTATTATTATTATTATTATTAATAATAATAATAATACTAATTGATTGTGATGATGATATAAGAAATCATGACTGTTTATGTCTTATATTACTTTATGCGTCGTTGAAGAAGTGAAAAGTGTAATATAGATCAAATGTATTATTATTTATTATTATTATGATTATTATTATTATTAATATTATTACAGTAGGCTAATGAGAACTATGTCTATTTCTTCCAATGCTCATATCATGTTTGCATCTTGCTAACGGGCATGTATTAGTATTATGCAAGGTTTTTTTATTCAGTCAAATGTAACATTTGCTGAGTTTGTTGATTTTTAAAAAAACTTTATTGAAGGTTTGGACAAATAAACTCAACGTCTCATGAAAGCCACAGGTTTAAGCTCTCAAATACTTTTTGAATTTCATTTCTATCTGCTACAGAGGCTGAAAAATCATCTGTTGAATTTCCAGAAAAACTTCAGGTTTTAGGGGGTTCTTTCAAAATCGCCCAGAGGATTTTCAGGCATTTTTTCCAGGCGTTTTAGGCCTAAATGGGTTAAAATATGCAATTAGGGCTGGGCGATATATTGATATAAAAAATATATTGATGTATTTTTAAATGTGATATGAAATTAGACCATATTCGCATATTTTTGTCTTTTATTTATAAATGCTGCCCTTACTAGGGTTTGTCATATTAATTATTTTGTAATGTGCGTTATTCTTTTCTCATATAAATATATTTAGTTCAGAAAAAGATTGGACTATTTTATTTCATAGGCTTTTTTATTTAAGATATTTTTTTATTCAAATGTGCACTTTATGGAACTTTGATTAAAAAAAAAAAAAAAAAAGGTTCTCCGGTTATACAATATTTATGTTCACTTAAAAAAAGGTTTAAAAAAATATACCTGTGACATGTCATATTTGACTTTGACTGAACATTTGCTCTCACTTTGCAATAAAAACATCGGATATATATTGTGTATCAATATTCAGCCTAAATATATTGGGATATGACTTTTGGTCCATATCTCCCAGCCCTATATGCAATGATCAAGATCAGTGTATATGATGGAATAGTGCCATTAGAATGTGTGAGAGGCCAAAATTTAAATTTGGGCTTTTATGTTAACAAATTCTCCAGGAGGAAATGCCCCGGACCCCCCTAGCCAGCTAACTTTTAACACTGTCTGGCTGCTCCATGTCCTAGTGGAAAGCATGTTGACTGTGAAAAATGTTATGTGAGGTTTTTGCTCACATTTAGCTCTCATAGTGGACGAGATTGATGCATTGTACTTTACCCATAAGAACCTACGGTGACACCGGTTTAACAAACAATTTAAATGTTCTATAATCTCTTATATTAAGCTTTATGCTTCACCTTAACTCATTAAGTCCCTAAGCAAGACTGTTTGACTGAGATAAGAAGTGACTTCTCCAAAATGTGGCTGGAAACAGAAATGTGAAAAAGTAGCTAATTTCAAAAAGTTATTTTTTGTTACAAGGCTAAGTTTAAACCCTAAGATTTAGAACTGTTAGATCGTTTATCTTGTTTTATGAGTTAATTTCTTATTTTTAAGTGTCCAACATGCTTATTTCTAGATTTTATAATCTTAATTTAAGAAATCTTGTCAAGTGAAATTATCTGTCCATGCAGCAAGATCATTTCCCTCAGATTTAGTGTTTTTATCTGGTTTTTAGACACACCTTTTTGGCAGTGTACCATTTGTTACACACATTTGGTGCTCAATAATGCTATTTTATTCATATCGACAATGGAAAAAAATGGTCAGAAAAAAACTCCAGTTTGCCAGTTTTATTCAGTTTCTATTTTTTGGAAAATGCTTAGTTTTAGTTTAGTTTTTTATTAGTTTTAGTGTTAGTTTTTTTTTTTTTGTGATGGGGTAATGGGTGCAAGATTAAAAAAAGGTCACAATAAATGTTGCCTTTATTTCCTTTGTCTGATCCATCTCAGCTCCAATAAGTTTATTAAGTCATAAAACCAGATAGATTAAATAGATTTCATATCAACCAAAAAGGTTTATGTATGAAAAAAGTTGACAAAGATGAAAACGAAGGACATTTTCACTATAATTTTAGTTTGTTTTAGTTAGTTTTGTAACCTCACAATATAGTTTGAGTTAGTTATCGTTTTTTAAAAAACTCTTGTTTTTATTTTTATTTTAGTTAACGAAAATGTTTTTTCAATTCTAGTTTTCGTTAACTATAATATCTTTGCTGATGACTAACATCATCAAACTAAAGAAAAGGTTAACCGAACAGTCATGGTGTGTACCTGCAGCACCTCCTCCTCCAGGTACTCCTCCTCCTCTCCTTCGTTCTCTGCGTTCTCACTGTAGCTCAGCAGCTGCTCCTCCAGCGTGGCCTGCCGCCCGCCCATCGTGTGCGTGAAGGCGTGCGTGTGGGCGGGGGAGGCGCTCTCATAGTCCATGAGGTAGAGCGGGGAGTCAGCAGAGCCGCCGGG
>NC_081533.1:7606864-7611864 GCF_030273125.1 Centropristis striata
TTTATTTGCTAATGCAAGTCAAAATAGTTTTGGCTGACAGAAAGATGACTACAAAAATGGATGCGTCTGTCCTTTTGGTTGTTTAACACGGCTGAAAATCATCATCTTTTAATGGCGTTCCCGCTCCTGCCCGCTCCCGTTGATTTTTATTCCCGTCCCGTCCCAATCACGGGATTAATAAAACTTTACTCCCATCCCGTGCGAATCATGTGACCCGCGGGAATTCCCGAAAAATGTCATCCTCTAGTGTGTGTGTGTGTGTGTACCTCCAGTGGATCAGAGTGTGTATCAGGTGTGTGTATCCCTGAGCAGCAGCCAGGTGGAGCAGAGTCATCCCACGGTGACGGACAGAGTGATGGAGCCTCTCTCCTCCTCCTCCCCCCCACCGTCCTCCCCTCATCATCCGCTCACACACTCCCACAATCCTCCTCTCAAACCACTGAGAGGACTGAGAGAGGGAGAGAGAGAGACAGACAAACAATTAATACCAGTAATGTTATGATACTATATTATATACAAGGACCACACACCTACAACAAGCATTCCTTTTCAAGTATTTATTTATACAGCAACCTATGCCCTTTAACCTCAAAATGTGTGTGTGTGTGTGTGTGTGTGTGTGTGTGAAACATGTGTATTTGGGGGAGTGTGCGCACTTACACGCACATTAGTGTGTGTGTGTGTGTGTGTGTGTGTGTCTGTAACTAAAATCACATAAAGTTACCTGTGTGTGTGTGTGTGTGTGTGTGTGTGTGCATGCATGCATGCATGTAACTGTAATCACATAAAGTGACCTGTGTGTGTGTGTGTGTGTCTGGGTCTCTCTTTCTGTGAGAGATACATCAAAGGATGAAAGGCTTTGGGGTCGACCAATCAGAGCAGAGCAATCAATGGAATTAACTGCTGCTGTAGAATGTTCCGGCACAGTGACAGTAGCCAGAGGTGGACAGACTTGAATTTCTGGCCTCGAACAGAAAGCATTTTTGGCAAAACCATAATACCTATCATTGATCTGACTTCACTTTGAGCGTCTTGAGTTCTTCCTGAACAGCTACATATGTGAAGAAAAATTAAGAAATAGCTTTGTAAGAGCAATCTGAAAAACTGTTGAACATGCTTTTCTACATAAATCTTCCTGTGTTTTTAATATGGGAGCCAATGAGGCTGTTGGTGCGTGTTGGTGGCACATCTGTGCGTCCTACGCCCAAACTATAACTCTGACAGCTTTATCAGAAGATTGTGAGTGAGAAGACAAATTTTCCTACGTTTCTATGCATAAATTATTTCTGTAGAGTGGAATTTGCGGCCTGGAGCGCAGTTTTCAAATACATTTTTTGACAATTTTTTCTCTCCCTCTACACTGCAGCGATGATGTCACAAACTATGACATGAATATTTCATGCAATACACACCCATTATAATCTCAGAATTTCTGCAAAATTGATCAAGGTCATTGAACAGCGATTGATAAAAAACTAAATGACCTATCAAAACCTGGATTAATACACCAATACACAAGACTTGTGTCTACTGTTTAAAGTTTAAATGGAGTCTCTAGGTGAAATTATGCCGGAGAAGCCCATTCACTTCAATGCAAAATTTTGTGCAGTTTCGTATTTAGTAGAGAAAAGTAACAGCACACCTATGGAAGAATTATCCTATCTTTATTCAAGAGCGTAGATTTTCAGTTTGAGAGCATAATTTGTCTTTCTCGTGCTCAGATTTGTTCTCCTCATGCTCACATTTTGCGCTCGCACTCAGATTTCTGCTGCTTTCTTTCAAAATGTGTGCGTGCACTTAAAAATCACATGCTTGTGCTCACATTTCTTCTTCTTGGACACAAACATTTTGCTCGCACTCAAATATGTCCTGTGCACACTCAAATCTAATAGCAATGAACTTACTTGAGGTCTTTGGCCATCCATCTTTCTCCCATTCATTCGCTGCCACGCTCCGAATCCTGCTCAAAGTCTTCTTCTTGTGAAAGTGAAAGTATTACCAACATTAGCCTAATTATGCGCCCCCTGGCTTTGACCGCGTAAATAGGACGGTGATACGCGTTGCAATAAGAGAATCAGCTGGTTACACGGATTGTATTACTGTTACATTAATTTATCAATTAAAATTTTAAATCATAATAAGACATGCAGCAAGAGTGCGGCGGACGGGATGCGAACCGGCGTCCCATGGTTTAAAATGCAACAGTTGGTAGTGTACTTCACCACTGGACTACCGTGACACCACTATACAGATGGAAAAAAAATATATATATATATATAAATAATAATAGAAAAAAATATATATATATAATCTAACCTACCATAACTCTTTTTAGGACTACTTAAGATTAATTCTACATAAATATGCTGCGTTTTAAATAGGTGACGATTCAAATAGCTGGCTAATATGGTAAATTGGTGTATTTTAAGAGAGAAGCAGTTTTACAAACAGACCATATACCCACCCCGACGGAGCGCTCAAAAAGGCTAGGGAACGCACCTAAGACCGGGCCACAATCTAGCTGTCTCCCTATTGGCTGGTGAAACACACTAGTTTAAGCGCAGGGCGGGACATCGTTCAGTCTGAGCAGACACCTCAACCTGAGAGGACGTACGTGTTCTGGGTGCGAGCACAAACGTTTTGAGAGCGCAGAGTTGAGATCTGAGCGCGTAGACTTTAGATTTGAGTGCGCACAGGACATATTTGAGTGTGAGCAAAATGTTTGTGTCCAAGAAGAAGATTGTGAGCACAAGCATGTGATTTTTAAGTGCACACACACATTTTGAAAGAAAGCAGCAGAAATCGGAGTGCGAGCGCAATATGTGAGCATGAGGAAAACAAATCTGAGCACGAGAAAGACAAATTATGCTCTCAAACTGAAAATCTACGCTCTTGAATAAAGATAGGATAATTCTTCCATACACACCGATCCCTAACAAACCGCATGTTTTGATATATAATTTGTAGCGGGACGAAATTTTGTCAGGAAGAGGAAGAAGAAAAATTCGACAGTATAACAATAGTGCTCTGTGCGATTGCCCCTTGGCCCTAATAACATAAGTTCCAAAAACCAAAAGATATTTCTTTATAACTTTTACTTGTGATATTTCTCCACTTCCTGCAGTGAAATATCATGAGTACTTCTTCCACCTCTGTTGATAAAATAGCATGTTTCTGTTTGTTTGTTTGTTTACATGGCCTTCAAAATAAAAGCACCAACCCCCAAATAACTTTGTTTTAATTTGTTTTTATGCTGTTTTACTACTTTTGCTTCTTTCTGTCCCTCTGTCTGTCTGTCCCTCTTCCTGTCTGTCTGTCCCTGTCCATCCCTCTGTCTGTCTCTCTTCCTGTCTGTCTGTCTCTCTGTCTGTGCCTGTCTATCCCTCTGTCTGTCTGTCTGTCCCTGTCTGTCCCTCTGTCTGTCTGTCTGTCTGTCTGTCCCTCCCTGTCTGTCCCTTTCCCTGTCTGTCTGTGCCTCTGTCTTTCTGTCCGTCCCTCTGTCTGTCCCTCTGTCTTTCTGCCTGTCCCTTTCTGTCTGTCTCTCTCTGTCTGTCCGTCCCTCCCTGTCTGTCCCTCTGTGTGTCCGTCACACTGAGTCTATTTTAACTTAGGCTGGAGCTGCCAACTTCTCCATGACATCAGAGCGAGTTCATCAGAGGTCACTCTGACATGTTTTAAAGGGATTTTCCATTCAGGTTACTTTGTTCTCAGTAACCTGTTGATCAGCTCAACAGTCACCTTCAGCTCTCTCTCTCCCACTCTCACTCTCACATACACACACACACACACACACACACACACACACACACACACACTTCTAATTTATATTAATATTATTATATTTCTTGATTTTGTTTTTATATTCAAGTCTGAAAGACTTTACTCCATAACAGCGCCCTCACTGGCAAAAAGAAGAAGAAATGTAGAAAGAAAAATATTACAGAATAAATAAGTTCCCAGGTCTTCTTAATAAAGTGGACAGTGTGACCTCACCTGTTCATGCTCCTCAGGTAGGGGCGGGGGAGGGGGCGTGGCCTGCTGGCTGCCATGCTGCTGTTGATGATGGTAATGTTGTTGGTGTTGGTGTTGTTGTTGTTGGTGGTGGTGGTGGTTGTCACGGGCGGCCATCTCCACCATCCTGCGCTCCATCTGCTCCAGACGCTCCAGGATGGACATCCGGAACTGATTATCTGCACATAGAGACACTCAGTGAGCCTTCTGTCCTCTCAGAGAGACCTCTGTACTCTCAGAGAGACATCTGTCCTCTCAGAGAAACATCTGTCCTCTGAGAGAGACATCTGTCCTCTCAGTGAGCCTTCTGTCCTCAGTGAGTCTTCTGTCCTCACAGAGAGACCTCTGTCCTCACAGAGACATCTTTTCTCTCAGAGAGACCTCTGTCCTCACAGAGAGACATCTGTCCTCTCAGTGAGCCTTCCGTCCTCACAGAGAGACATCTGTCCTGTCAGAGAGACCTCTGTCCTCTCAGTGAGCCATCTGTCCTCACAGAGAGACCTCTGTCCTCTCAGTGAGACTTCTGTCCTCACAGAGACCTCTGTCCTCACAGAGAGACCTCTGCCTTCTCAGAGAGACCTCTGTCCGCACAGAGAGACCTCTGCCTTCTCAGAGAGACATCTGTCCTAACAGAGAAACCTGTCTTCTCAGAGAGACCTCTGTCCTCACAGAGAGACCTCTGTCTTCTCAGAGACCTCTGTCTTCTCAGAGAAACCTCTGTCTTCTCAGGGAGACCTCTGTCCTCACAGGAGATCTCATTCTTCTCCATATTCTCTGATAGGGGCATTTCACATACAGCCAGGGACTAGGAGGCCACAGCTCAACTGAGCCCATGTACTGATACAAAGACCTGTCCCCCTTCAGTCCAGACCTGTCCCCCTGGTCTCGGACACTTTCATTTTACTTACTGATTTTAATGATTTGCTTTTAGGAGTATTTGTGGCAGTCATGTTCTCAGATGTTTTGTAATGAACCTAACTATTTTTGTT
>NC_081533.1:7616864-7699364 GCF_030273125.1 Centropristis striata
TTTAAAGTATTATTATATTTAAATACCCATCATATATTCTGTATTACATCATATATGTACAGTATATTTGTTCATATTTTATCATTATTGTATTCCATATGTTTTGGATACTTATCTACATGGGTTTCTAGGCCTGTACTGTGTTGTGTATGTGCTCGTGCACGTGGTCACGTGCATGTGTATGTGTGACAGTATGAGTAGACTACACATACAGATGTGGGGTATCACCTTTGACCCAAAAATATTGTGTTCATTTGGACTCTAGTCTTAATAAATGTGTTTTAATCCCTGTGAAACATGGAGGAATCTGTATAATTTTCTTTAAAGCCCTTTTTCTCAAAACTAACTTTTTATAACAGTCGAACTTTGGATGAGCATATCTCATGGAATATTTGGCGTAGAAATATAGTGTTGGTATTGACATGAAGCTAAGAGTCTCCTCTTTACAGACATCAAAATCCCAAATTGTGTTTCTGAGTCAATGTGACTCATTTTGATGGAACAGGTCACAATTGATGTTTTTGTTTTAATTAGCTTCTTTAATTATTTAAATTTTTGTCAATTTCCCTTTTTTGATCCACTGTTTTATTAATGTATGTAGTTATTCTTACATATTTTTTTATATGAAACTATTTCTAAATTCATGTTTAAACGTTTATGTATTTAATTTTATCTAAATGTATTAATTGAGTTTAGCATTATCAATATATTTGATCTAACAGCTGATCGCTGATTGATTATTGATTACCTCGGGGTAGGACCACTCTGGGGAGAAGTCTGTGATGGAGGCGAGTCGGGTGGAGGAGGAGGGCAGCGGGTGAGGAAAGGGCAGGAAAGAGGAGGAGGGCGAGGGCTGGGGGGGCACCATGTAGCGGACCCCCGCTGGGAACATGGCAGGGTTGGGCGCGGTGGCGGCGGCTGCGGGGTGAGCTGCGACGGGATTGGCCTCCTCATTGATGAGGTCAGAAATGAGATCGGGGAACTGGCTGTCGAAGGAGATGTCCAGCTCCTCCCCTCCGCGCTCGCCAGGCTCCGCCTCCTCTCCCTCCAAGTGCGTGTCCATGCAGGTGTCCTCCGAGTCGTAGCCCCGCCTGCTCTCCTCCTTCACCTGCACCTGCACCGTGGGCGTGTCCAGGTGAGCGGTGTCCATGGCGACAGCGGCAGGGGTGGAGTCGCCGTCGGTGAGGCCGAGAGGCGCTGCGGTAGCTTCAGCGAACACTGAGTGAGTCTGCTGCAGCAGCAGAGGCTGATGGGACACCTGAACCGGGAGGGGGGCCTCAGGCTGCAGTCCGTCAGGCTGGTGCTGTGTCTGATTGGCCGACTGGCTCGCGGAATCCTGACAGACGAGGAGCAGGGAGGAGGCGCTAGCTCCTCTCCGTGGAGATGAACAGGAGGAGGCGTGGCTTGTCTGAGGACACAAACACAAAGGAGTTAAAACTAGATCCGGGGCGGAAGATACCAGCAGAAAATAGTTCCTTTAAAGTCTCACCTGCAACAGAGCCAGCTTAGTGGGTGGTGCCCTGCCTTCATCGTCATCATCATCATCATTATCATCTTCATCTCTCCTGTCCTTCACCTCCTCTTCATCCCCCCCTGCCTCCTCCTCCTGCCCCCCCTCAGACTCACCCAGAGCTCCCAGCTCCAGGCACAGGGGGAGAAGGGGCGGGGCTACGGAGGAGGTGGGAGACAGGGAGAGAGAGAGGGAGGGAGGGAGGGAGGAGGAGGACGAAGAGGCAGAGGAGAGGGGGAGGGCTGAGTCCCTCCTCTCTGCCTCAGAGGAGGAGGAGAGGGAGGAGAGGGAGGAGGGGGGGGAGACAGAGGAGGGAGGAGTGGAGGTGGGGGAAAGTGAGAGAGCGAGGGAGGGGGGAGAGAGGGGGGAGGAGGAGGAGCAGAGAACGGGGGAGGCGGAGGAAGGAGGAGGCGGACCGCCGTATGTCTGACCTTGTTTGGGGGAGTTGAGGAAGGAGTCGGGGTCAAAGGTCGGGGGAAGGGCCGGGGGAGGAGGAGTCGAAGAGGGGGAGGCGGCGGTGGCAGTAGGAGGAGGGGAGCGGAGGGAGGACGAGGAGGAGGATGGGGTGAGGAGAAGGCCTCCGATGACGGGGGAGGGGAGGAGGGTTAGGGAGAGGGTGGCCATGCCCGGCGCCTGAATGGGGGGAGGAGGGGGGAGCGAGGGGGGGATTGGAGAGGAGGAGGGAGGGGAGGGGGAGGCGGCAGGAGGAGGGGGGAGGGGGGCAGGGGAGAGCAGCAACTGTCCGGAGCGGGTGAGTGACAGGCTCCTCCCGGGCCCCACCTCCTCCCCTCTGGCCCCGGCAGCGGCGGTCGTTGCCATGACGAGCACAGCGTTCTGCGGCAGCGCCACTGTGGTCAGGTTGCCGTGGTTACCCATGGTGATGGTGGCTCTCTGAGGCTGCGGAGGTGACGAGGCGCTGCGGAGAGAACAAACACTGTCTGAATTGATACTAATATATAAACATACATACATACAGCGTGTTTGTTCTTATTCTCTCTGTACGGCTCACAGCGCTGCAACTTAAGAAAACACATGCAAATACACAAAACACAAACAAACTGAGAAAACATCTTCATCAACTTGACAACAGAAGAGCAGCATTTAGAAAACGCTGCAAAGACCACAACACAACAGAAGTGTTTCCAGAGGACACATAAAAGTGATGCACACGTCTGGACACGCTTGATATATCACTTTTTTTAAAGATGATTATAATTTCATGAAATTCCGTGGTATGTAACGTTAGCCCACTAGCATTAGCCCACTAGCCCGTATCAATCACATTGCAGTTAAACAAATCTAATAAATGAATGATACACGTTTTAGTTGGTCTCTCTCAACAGCACCAAGTTGGTCTTGGTCTTGCTAGCACGCTAATACTAGCACGCTATCGATCGATGGCTAATGTTAGCATGCTATCGAACGCCTGCTAATGTTAGCATGCTATCGATCGGCTGTTAATGTGAGCACGCTATGATCCTTATAACATTACAACGTGAAATTATCATTATGTTGAAATAAGGTGATAATATCAAGCGTGTCCAGACGTGTGTGTCACTTTTAAGTGTCCTCTGGAAACACTTCTGTTGTGTTGTGGCCTTTGCAGCGTTTTCTAAATGCTGCTCTTGTGTTGTCAAGTTGATGAAAATGTTTTTTCAGTCTGCTGTGTTTTGTGTATTTGCATGTGTTTTCTTGCAGCGCTGTGAGCTCTCAAGGTCACCGTATCTCTGACTTACGTGGACGAGGGGCACGGCGAGGACACAGGGCTGTTCTGAGCCTGCAGGTGGGGCAGTTTGGCATCCCCTCCTCCTCGCCCCGCGCCCCCTCCCTCTGAGGCCAGCGGGGAGGCGGAGGGTCTGCAGGAGGAGGGAGGCAGCTTGGGGGAGATGATGCGGTGCTTGGTGCTGTTACAGCGGTGAGGAATGTTCACTCCTGAAGACACTGCGTGCACACACACACACACACACACACACACACACACACACACACGTTAGTCTACCTCAGTGATGTCACCATAACGTCACAGTGTTGTAACAGTGATGTCGCGAAGCCTTACCCTGGGCGGTGTTACAAAGGCAGGTGTGTGTGCGCGGCTGTGGTTTGGTTCTCTGCCGGTCCAGAATGTGTTGAACCAACTCCTCAATACTGAAATCACCTGAACCCACCGAGCACTTCATACTGTGGACTGAGATACTGCATGTTAGTACTACACAGTACTGCATGTCAGTACTACACAGTACTGCATGTTAGTACTACACAGTACTGCATGTTAGTACTACATGTCAGTACTACAGAGTACTGCATGTTCGTACTACACAGTACTGCATGTTCGCACTACACAGCACTGGTACGTACACATGGGCTTCAGCTGGCTCAGCAGGTCGTCTCGGCTCCACCTCACGCTGTCGTGGCGGTCGGCCACTGCACACAGCAGAGGACTGCATTTCCCAGAATCCTCCAGGGACGGCACGTTCAGGTAGTGAACCAGCACGATGTCTGGGTTCTGTCACACACACACACACACACACACACACACACACACCACAGAGACATACAGCATGTATGATGTGTTTTTAACACCTCTGTGGTGTGTGTAACATTGTAGAATTGTGTTTGTGTTTGAGTGTGTGTGTGTGTGTGTGTGTGTGTGTTACCTGCAGCAGCCAGTAGCATCGTCTGTGGAATGTTGGCACAATGGAGGAATGGACGTAGCAACCATATAGGCACTGAAACACACAGCAGGTCCTCATTGTTTACATGCAGTTGTTTGTGTTTTTATTGCTCAGGTGTTATTTAAGTTGTTAAGTTGTTTACTTGTTTTCGGTGGCTGAAACATTAACAACATGTGTTTTCTACGGTGTCCCTGAGAGCTCACAGCGCTGCAACTGAAGAAAACACATGCAAATACACAAACACAAGCAAACAGAGAAAACATCTTCATCAATTTGACAACACAAGCGCAGCCTTTAGAAAACGCTGCAAAGACCACAACACAACAGAAGTGTTTCCAGAGGACAATTTAAAGTGACGCACACGTCTGGACATGCTTGATATTATTACGTTATTTCATGATGATGATAATTTCACCTCATAACATTGTAACGCCTGCTAACGTTAGCATTCTATCGATCGCCGGCTAAAGTTAGCATGCTATTGATTGCCGGCTAACGTAAGCATGCTATCGATCGCCCGCTAACGTAAGCATGCTATCGATCGCCGGCTTATAATGCTGTCGATCACCTGATAACTCTAGCATGCTATCGATCGCCAGCTAACATTAGCACACTATGATCAGTTGCTAACGTTACAACGTGATATGATCATCATGTTGAAGTAACGTGCTAATATCAAGCGTGTCCAGACGTGTGCGTCACTTTAAAGTGTCCTCTGGAAAAACTCTGTTGTGTTGTGGTCTTTGCAGCGTTTTATAAATGCTGTGTTTGTGTTGTCAAATTGATGAAGATGTTTTCTCTGTTTGCTTGTGTTTTGTGTCTTTGCAAGTTTTCTTCAGTTGCAGCGCTGTGAGCTCTCAGGGCCACCGTATTCTGTGACTGTGTAAGAGTTGCATTGGGAACATGTCAGACAGTGTGTGTCCTGCAGGGGGCGCCGTGTGCTGCTCACCTCCATGCCCTGGACCTTCAGCTTCATGTGGTCCTCTCTTGTCGTCTTTCCATCCTTCCTTTTCTTCCAGCAGTATCCGTCCTTCCTGTACTTCACCTTCTTCCTGTTGTAGAGGATGATGCTGCCATTCTTCGGCCTGAAATACAAACGGCATGTCAGTTGTCAGCCATCAACCGGCTCCGTCAGACCTGGTGAGACTCCATGAGACTCCTTGAGACCTTGTTTTCAGGGTGCAGGAGAGCCACTCGTCATGTCTGTCAAATGATATCAGGTAGGAAGCAATCTCCTGCAGAGACAAGGAGACACAGAGACAAGGAGACAAAGAGCCGTGAAGTTGAGTTTCTTCATCAAACCAACAGATGTGTGTGTGATGTGCTTTCCTCACCTCGTTGGTGTTCCAGCGGAGACGCTCTGTAGGCAGACTGGACAGACGAGGGAGACACTCCAACAGCTTATTAGGAAGAAACACCTTCCTCTGTCCTTTATTCTCTGGAATACACACAAACTGCTTTAACACATCACACCATATCTACCTAGGACCCACATGATCCATTCTGTTGATTCATATTTATATTTGCACTAAATGTTGCACTCTTTATTTACGTGGGGTCTGCAAAATACCAAAAACCAAAACAATAACAACAAATATTCCTGCAGTGATTTCATGAAGTATGATCATGTTTCCAGCTTCTCCTGTCCACTCCTCTCTGCTCTGTGTAAATAGCTTCTCCTGTCCTCTCCTCTCTGCTCTGTGCAAACAGCCTCTCCTGTCCTCTCCTCTCTGGTCTGTGTAATACAGCCTCTCCTCTCTGTGTAAAACAGCCTCTCCTCTCCTCTCTGCTCTGTGTAAACAGCCTCTTCTGTCCTCCTCTCTGATCTGTGTAAACAGCCTCTCCTGTCCTGTCCTCTCCTCTCTGCTCTGTGTAAACAACGTCTCCTGTCCTCTCCTCTCTGCTCTAAACAGCCTTCCCTGTCCTCTCCTGTCTTTGTAAACAGCCTCTCCTCTCCTGTCCTCTTCTCTCTGCTCTGTGTATACAGCCTCTCCTCTCGTGTCCTCTCCTCTCTGCTCTGTGTAAACAGTCTCTCCTCTCCTGTCCTCTTCTCTCTGCTCTGTGTATACAGCCTCTCCTCTCGTGTCCTCTCCTCTCTGCTCTGTGTAAACAGCCTCTCCTCTCCGCTCTATGTAAACAGCCTCTCCTGCCCTCTCCTCTCTGTGTAAACAGCCTCTCCTGTCCTCCCCTCTCTGGTCTGTGTAAACAGCCTCTCCTCTCTGCTCTGTGTAAACAGCCTCTCCTCTCCTCTCTGCTCTGTGTAAACAGCCTCTCCTGTCCTCTCCTCCATGCTCTGTGCAAACAGCCTCTCCTGTCCTCTCCTCTCTGTGCAAACAGCCTCTCCTGTCCTCTCCCCTCCACTCTGTGTAAATAGCTTCTCCTGTCCTCTCCTCTCTGCTCTGTGCAAACAGCCTCTCCTGTCCTCTCCTCTCTGCTCTGTGTAAAACAGCTTCTCCTCTCCTCTCTGTGCAAACAGCCTCTCCTGTCCTCTCCCCTCCACTCCACTCTGTGTAAATAGCTTCTCCTGTCCTCTCCTCTCTGCTCTGTGCAAACAGCCTCTCCTGTCCTCTCCTCTCTGCTCTGTGTAAAACAGCTTCTCCTCTCCGCTCTGTGTAAACAGCCTCTCCTGTCCTCTCCTCTCTGCTCTGTGCAAACAGCCTCTCCCGTCCTCTCCTCTCTGCTCTGTGTAAACAGCCTCTTCTGTCCACCTCTCTGCTCTGTGTAAACAGCCTCTCCTGTCCTCTCCTCTCTGCTCTGTGTTAACCGCCCCCCCTGTCCTCTCTGCTCTGTGTAAACAGCCTCTCCTCTCCTCTCTGCTCTGTGTAAACAGCCTCTCCTGTCCTCTCCTCCATGCTCTGTGCAAACAGCCTCTCCTGTCCTCTCCTCTCTGTGCAAACAGCCTCTCCTGTCCTCTCCCCTCCACTCCACTCTGTGTAAATAGCTTCTCCTGTCCTCTCCTCTCTGCTCTGTGCAAACAGCCTCTCCTGTCCTCTCCTCTCTGCTCTGTGTAAAACAGCTTCTCCTCTCCGCTCTGTGTAAACATCCTCTCCTGTCCTCTCCTCTCTGCTCTGTGCAAACAGCCTCTCCCGTCCTCTCCTCTCTGCTCTGTGTAAACAGCCTCTTCTGTCCTCCTCTCTGCTCTGTGTAAACAGCCTCTCCTGTCCTCTCCTCTCTGCTCTGTGTTAACCGCCCCCCCTGCCCTCTCTGCTCTGTGTAAACAGCCTGCCCTGTCCTCTCCTCGCTGTGCAAACAGCCTCTCCTCTCCTGTCCTCTCCTCTCTGCTTTGTGTAAACAGCCTCTCCACTCCTGTCCTCTCCTCTGTGTAAACAGCCTCTCCTCTCCTGTCCTCTCCTCTTAGTGGAGCAGCTAAGTGCTCATTTTTACCAGAATCTTTCAGTTTATGATACAAGCGTGAAAATTGGCATGAACATTCTCCATGGGTCACTTAACAAGAAAATTGTCCGAGACATTTGAAATTTTAAGATGGCAGCCATTTTTCAAGATGGCCGACACCTAAGTGGAGCAGTTAAGTGATATAATGGTTTATTTGGTAATACAAGCATAAAAATTGGCATGAGCAGTCTCCGTTGGTCACTTGACAATGACCCACCCACAGTTATTTGAATTTCCAAAATGGCGGCCATTTTTCAAGGTGGCCGATACCTTAATGGAGCAGTTAAGTGATATAATAGTTTATTTGGTGATACAAGCATACAAATTGGCATGAGCAGTCTCTGTTGGTCACTTGACAATGACCCACCCACAGTTATTTGAATTTCCAAGATGGCGGCCATTTTTCAAGATGGCCGACACCTTAATGGAGCAGTTAAGTGAAATAATGGTTTATTTGGTGATACAAGCATACAAATCGGCATGAGCAGTATCTGTGGGTCACTTGACCATAACCCACTCACAGTTACTTGAAATTCAAAGATAGCGGCCGTTTTTCAAGATGGCCGACACCTTAGTGGAGCAATTAAATTATATAATGGTTTATTTGGTGATACAAGCATAAAAATTGGCATGAGCAGTCTCCATGGGTCACTTGACAATAAGTCACCCACAGTTACTTGGGTTGACAAAAAAACACTCCCAGCCACTTGAAATTTCTATTTTCAAGATGGCTGCCCCCTGGATCCTCAAAAGATCAATTTTCTCATAGAAATGTATTGGGTTTTAGATTATTCTGGAAAACAAGTTTTAACACATCGTAATACAGTTGTGTTGATTTGTTGATCATGGACAGATTAGACACGAGTGAGTATCTGCACTACCAGGGCACACTGGTGATATATGACTGCTGTTAAACTCAGAGTGGGGTTCAATGTCAGCCAATTGTAAAGTTAGTCAAAGAAGAGACGACAACTCTCTGAGTAGTTTTAGTTAACTGGGTGGTGTACAGATTGTACAGGGTAAAAATGGCATTGGATGAACGATTGGACTAAGTGTAGGGTTAAGGCATGAACTTAGTTGTATCCCATACATCAACGTGCTTATTAAAAGGTGGTAAAAGGCTAGACCCTCGGCCTCTGCCTTTGAATTTGCTGCAGACATTGCAGAAGCCATCATAACAGTTGAGAAAACAAACAGCAGGACACGAAGATCATACTGGTTATGATACCATTGCAAGAAATGTTCCATTATTTCATAAAATAAATGCTCTGCCTATCTTACGTAGTCCAACCCGACTAGATGAAGGTGATGGCATAGAAAGCACATTGACAAGAAACAGAGCAAAATATCATTCAAGCTGTAAACTTATGTTCAACAACACACAGCTGGAAAGGGCACAAAAAAGGCATCTACTGCTGCTAAAGACACTAAAGATACCAAAGATATCCATGTCAAGAGGTCAAGAAGATCCCTGACTTCTTATGAGGCTGGATATGTGTGGGGACAGGCATTGAAGAGAGACATCCACAAATGCCGAGCCCGTCCGACTGGGGATGGGTTAAACAGGACAAGGAGTAGAAAGTCTTCTGGACTCCACTTCCACCTATTGCGGAGAGTTGTTGGGAGTTGACAAAATGTGGGTGCACCAAGGCTTGTACTGGAAAGTGTAAGTGCTACAGATATGGACTCAGTTGCCCCTGCTAGAACTTATTTGCTTGTTTCTTTTGCCAGTGTTATTCCTTGTTGTCCTTTGTGTTTTCAAGTGTAGGCCTATGGCTCGGCTTCCCCTCGCCACATCGGCGCATTATGTTCTATTTTGTCACCAGCCTATTACTGTGACATGTTCAGTTTTCACTTTGTAACAATGCTTTCACATTTTTAGTTTAGTTCCCTAGTATAGTTTCAGATACTGTTTGTCATGGTTCCTTGTCAGCCAGAGCTGCTGTTGCCTCTGGATCTGTCATTATTGCCATTTAGTATTAACCATTGCTCAATTATTATTTTGGAGCACTGTCCGTTCAGCACCACAACTTTGTTTCCCCACCCCTTAGTATTTATTTGGCATGTTTAATGGCAGTAGTAATGGTAAGTTATAAAAAAAAGTCATTTAAAAAAGTATTTTAAAAAGCCCTCATTGTAAGGGAGCCTGTGTACCTCGGTGAACCCGGAGAGCTACGCCGGTGGGAGGGAACTCCTGTCAGGTTTTACCAAACTGGGCAGGTCGTGGGCAAGGAGTCAGACAAAGCACAGTCAAACAACCTCTCTTGAGGAACCCAATACATTTCTATGAGAAAATTCATAATTTAAAGGTCCACATGGCAGGCGGCAGTCATCCTGAAAAAAAAAATTGCCGCCTTGAAATTTCAAGTAGCTGTTGCTGGCTTATTGTCAAGTGACCCACAGATACTGCTCATGCCAGTTTTTATGCGTATATCACCCAATAAACCATTGTATCACTTAACTGCTCCACTAAGGTGTCGGCCATCTTGAAAAATGGCCGCTCTCTTGGAATTTCAAGTAACTGTGCGTTGCTTATTGTCAAGTGACCTACAGATACTGCTCATGCCAATTTTTATACTTGTATCACCAAATAAACCATTATATCATTCAATTGCTCCACTAAGGTGTCGGCCATCTTGAAAAATGGCCAAAATCTTGGAATTTCAAGTAACTGTGGGTGGGTTATTGTGAAGTGACCTACAGATACTGCTCATGCCAATTTTTATGCTTGTACCACCAATAGACCATTATATAATTTAATTGCGCCACTATGGTGTCGGCCATCTTGAAAAATGGCCGCCATCTTACAATTTCAAATGTCTCGGACAATTTTCTTGTTAAGTGACCCATGGAGACTGCTCATGCCAATTTTTTTGCTTGTAGCACCAAATAAACGATTATATCATTCAATTGCTCCACTAAGGTGTCGGCCATCTTGAAAAATGGCCGCCATCTTGGAATTTCAAGTAACTGTGGGTGGGTTATTGTCAAGTGACCAACAGAGACTGCTCATGCCAATTTGTATGCTTGTATCACCAAATAAACCATTACATCACTTAACTGCTCCACTTAGATGTCGGCCATCTTGAAAAATGGCCGCCATCTTAAAATTTTAAATGTCTCGGACAATTTTCTTGTCAAGTGACCCATGGAGAGTGTTCATGCCAATTTTCACGCTTGTATCATAAACTGAAAGATTATATCACTTAGCCGCTCCACTATCTATGTAAACAGCCTCTCCTCTCCTCTCTGCTCTGTGTAAACAGCCTCTCCTGTCCTCTCCTCTCTGCTCTGTGTAAACAGCCTCTCCTGTCCTCTCCTCTCAGCTCTGTGTACAGCCTCTCCTGTCCTCTCCTCTGTGTAAACAGCCTCTCTTGTCCTCTCCTCTGTGTAAACAGCCTCTCCTGTCCTCTCCTCTCCGCTCTGTGTAAACAGTCTCTCCTGCCCTCTCCTCTCTGTGTAAACAGCCTCTCCTGTCCTCACCTCTCTGCTCTGTGTAAACAGCCTCTCCTCTCTGCTGTGTGTAAACAGCCTCTCCTCTCCTCTCTGCTCTGTGTAAACAGCCTCTTCTGTCCTCCTCTCTGATCTGTGTAAACAGCCTCTCCTGTCCTGTCCTGTCCTCTCCTCTCTGCTCTGTGTAAACAACCTCTCCTGTCCTCTCCTCTCTGCTCTGTGTAAACAGCCTCCCCTGTCCTCTCCTGTCTTTGTAAACAGCCTCTCCTCTCCTGTCCTCTTCTCTCTGCTCTGTGTATACAGCCTCTCCTCTCCTGTCCTCTCCTCTCTGCTCTGTGTAAACAGCCTCTCCTCTTCTGTCCTCTTCTCTCTGCTCTGTGTATACAGCCTCTCCTCTCATGTCCTCTCCTCTCTGCTCTGTGTAAACAGCCTCTCCTCTCCGCTCTGTGTAAACAGCCTCTCCTGCCCTCTCCTCTCTGTGTAAACAGCCTCTCCTGTCCTCCCCTCTCTGCTCTGTGTAAACAGCCTCTCCTCTCCTCTCCTCTCTGCTCTGTGTAAACAGCCTCTCCTGTCCTCTCCTCCATGCTCTGTTCAAACAGCCTCTCCTGTCCTCTCCTCTCTGTGCAAACAGCCTCTCCTGTCCTCTCCCCTCCACTCTGTGTAAATAGCTTCTCCTGTCCTCTCCTCTCTGCTCTGTGCAAACAGCCTCTCCTGTCCACTCCTCTCTGCTCTGCGTAAAACAGCTTCTCCTCTCCTCTCTGTGCTAACAGCCTCTCCTGTCCTCTCCCCTCCACTCCACTCTGTGTAAATAGCTTCTCCTGTCCTCTCCTCTCTGCTCTGTGCAAACAGCCTCTCCTGTCCTCTCCTCTCTGCTCTGTGTAAAACAGCTTCTCCTCTCCGCTCTGTGTAAACAGCCTCTCCTGTCCTCTCCTCTCTGCTCTGTGCAAACAGCCTCTCCCGTCCTCTCCTCTCTGCTCTGTGTAAACAGCCTCTTCTGTCCTCCTCTCCACTCTGTGTAAATAGCTTCTCCTGTCCTCTCCTCTCTGCTTTGTGCAAACAGCCTCTCCTGTCCTCTCCTCTCTGCTCTGTGTAAAACAGCTTCTCCTCTCCGCTCTGTGTAAACAGCCTCTCCTGTCCTCTCCTCTCCTCTCTGTGCAAACAGCCTCTCCCGTCCTCTCCTCTCTGCTCTGTGTAAACAGCCTCTTCTGTCCTCCTCTCTGCTCTGTGTAAACAGCCTCTCCTGTCCTCTCCTCTCTGCTCTGTGTTAACCGCCCCCCCCTGTCCTCTCTGCTCCGTGTAAACAGCCTGCCCTGTCCTCTCCTCGCTGTGCAAACAGCCTCTCCTCTCCTGTCCTCTCCTCTCTGCTTTGTGTAAACAGCCTCTCCACTCCTGTCCTCTCCTCTGTGTAAACAGCCTCTCCTCTCCTGTCCTCTCCTCTATGTAAACAGCCTCTCCTCTCCTCTCTGCTCTGTGTAAACAGCCTCTCCTGTCCTCTCCTCTCTGCTCTGTGTAAACAGCCTCTCCTGTCCTCTCCTCTCAGCTCTGTGTACAGCCTCTCCTGTCCTCTCCTCTGTGTAAACAGCCTCTCTTGTCCTCTCCTCTGTGTAAACAGCCTCTCCTGTCCTCTCCTCTCCGCTCTGTGTAAACAGTCTCTCCTGTCCTCCCCTCTCTGCTGTGTAAACAGCCTCTCCTCTCCTCTCTGCTCTGTGTAAACAGCCTCTCCTGTCCTCTCCTCCATGCTCTGTTCAAACAGCCTCTCCTGTCCTCTCCTCTCTGTGCAAACAGCCTCTCCTGTCCTCTCCCCTCCACTCTGTGTAAATAGCTTCTCCTGTCCTCTCCTCTCTGCTCTGTGCAAACAGCCTCTCCTGTCCACTCCTCTCTGCTCTGCGTAAAACAGCTTCTCCTCTCCTCTCTGTGCAACAGCCTCTCCTGTCCTCTCCCTCCACTCCACTCTGTGTAAATAGCTTCTCCTGTCCTCTCCTCTCTGCTCTGTGCAAACAGCCTCTCCTGTCCTCTCCTCTCTGCTCTGTGTAAAACAGCTTCTCCTCTCCGCTCTGTGTAAACAGCCTCTCCTGTCCTCTCCTCTCTGCTCTGTGCAAACAGCCTCTCCCGTCCTCTCCTCTCTGCTCTGTGTAAACAGCCTCTTCTGTCCTCCTCTCTGCTCTGTGTAAACAGCCTCTCCTGTCCTCTCCTCTCTGCTCTGTGTAAACCGCCCCTCCTGTCCTCTCTGCTCTGTGTAAACAGCCTGCCCTGTCCTCTCCTCGCTGTGCAAACAGCCTCTCCTCTCCTGTCCTCTCCTCTCTGCTTTGTGTAAACAGCCTCTCCACTCCTGTCCTCTCCTCTGTGTAAACAGCCTCTCCTGTCCTCTCCCCTCCACTCCACTCTGTGTAAATAGCTTCTCCTGTCCTCTCCTCTCTGCTCTGTGCAAACAGCCTCTCCTGTCCTCTCCTCTCTGCTCTGTGTAAAACAGCTTCTCCTCTCCGCTCTGTGTAAACAGCCTCTCCTGTCCTCTCCTCTCTGCTCTGTGCAAACAGCCTCTCCCGTCCTCTCCTCTCTGCTCTGTGTAAACAGCCTCTTCTGTCCTCCTCTCTGCTCTGTGTAAACAGCCTCTCCTGTCCTCTCCTCTCTGCTCTGTGTAAACCGCCCCTCCTGTCCTCTCTGCTCTGTGTAAACAGCCTGCCCTGTCCTCTCCTCGCTGTGCAAACAGCCTCTCCTCTCCTGTCCTCTCCTCTCTGCTTTGTGTAAACAGCCTCTCCTCTCCTGTCCTCTCCTCTATGTAAACAGCCTCTCCTCTCCTCTCTGCTCTGTGTAAACAGCCTCTCCTGTCCTCTCCTCTCAGCTATGTGTACAGCCTCTCCTGTCCTCTCCTCTCTGTGTAAACAGCCTCTCTTGTCCTCTCCTCTGTGTAAACAGCCTCTCCTGTCCTCTCCTCTCCGCTCTGTGTAAACAGTCTCTCCTGCCCTCTCCTCTCTGTGTAAACAGCCTCTCCTGTCCTCACCTCTCTGCTCTGTGTAAACAGCCTCTCCTCTCCTCTCTGCTCTGTGTAAACAGCCTCTTCTGTCCTCCTCTCTGATCTGTGTAAACAGCCTCTCCTGTCCTGTCCTCTCCTCTCTGCTCTGTGTAAACAACCTCTCCTGTCCTCTCCTCTCTGCTCTGTGTAAACAGCCTCCCCTGTCCTCTCCTGTCTTTGTAAACAGCCTCTCCTCTCCTGTCCTCTTCTCTCTGCTCTGTGTATACAGCCTCTCCTCTCCTGTCCTCTCCTCTCTGCTCTGTGTAAACAGCCTCTCCTCTCCTGTCCTCTTCTCTCTGCTCTGTGTATACAGCCTCTCCTCTCGTGTCCTCTCCTCTCTGCTCTGTGTAAACAGCCTCTCCTCTCCTCTCTGCTCTGTGTAAACAGCCTCTCCTGTCCTCTCCTCCATGCTCTGTGCAAACAGCCTCTCCTGTCCTCTCCTCTCTGGGCAAACAGCCTCTCCTGTCCTCTCCCCTCCACTCTTTGTAAATAGCTTCTCCTGTCCTCTCCTCTCTGCTCTGTGCAAACAGCCTCTCCTGTCCTCTCCTCTCTGCTCTGTGTAAAACAGTTTCTCCTCTCCTCTCTGTGCAAACAGCCTCTCCTGTCCTCTCCTCTCTGCTCTGTGCAAACAGCCTGCCCTGTCCTCTCCTCGCTGTGCAAACAGCCTCTCCTCTCCTCTCTGCTCTGTGTAAACCGCCCCTCCTGTCCTCTCTGCTCTGTGTAAACAGCCTGCCCTGTCCTCTCCTCGCTGTGCAAACAGCCTCTCCTCTCCTGTCCTCTCCTCTCTGCTTTGTGTAAACAGCCTCTCCACTCCTGTCCTCTCCTCTGTGTAAACAGCCTCTCCTCTCCTCTCTGCTCTGTGTAAACAGCCTGTCCTGTCCTCTCCTCTCTGCTCTGTGTAAACAGCCTCTCCTCCACTGTCCTCTCCTCTCAGCTCTGTGTACAGCCTCTCCTGTCCTCTCCTCTCTGTGTAAACAGCCTCTGTTGTCCTCTCCTCTGTGTAAACAGCCTCTCCTGTCCTCTCCTCTCTGCTCTGTGTAAACAGCCTCTCCTGTCCTCTCCTCTCCGTGCAAACAGCCTCTCCTGTCCTCTCCCCTCCACTCTGTGTAAATAGCTTCTCCTGTCCTCTCTGCTCTGTGCAAACAGCCTCTCCTGTCCTCTCCCCTCCACTCTGTGTAAATAGCTTCTCCTGTCCTCTCTGCTCTGTGTAAAACAGCTTTTCCTCTCCGCTCTGTGTAAACAGCCTCTCCTGTCCCCTCCTCTCTGCTCTGTGCAAACAGCCTCTCCCGTCCTCTCCTCTCTGCTCTGTGTAAACAGCCTCTTCTGTCCTCTCCTCTCTGCTCTGTGTAAACCGCCCCTCCTGTCCTCTCTGCTCTGTGTAAGCAGCCTGCCCTGTCCTCTCCTCTCTGTGCAAACAGACTCTCCTCTCCTGTCCTCTCCTCTCTGCTTTGTGTAAACAGCCTCTCCTCTCCTGTCCTCTCCTCTGTGTAAACAGCCTCTCCTCTCCTGTCCTCTCCTCTGTGTAAACAGCCTCTCCTCTCCTCTCTGTGTAAACAGCCTCTCCTGTCCTCTCCTCTCTGCTCTGTGTAAACAGCCTCTCCTCTCCTGTCCTCTCCTCTCTGCTCTGTGTTAAACAGCCTCTCCTGCCCTCTCCTCTCTGCTCTGTGTATATAGCCTCTCCTCTCCTCTCTGCTCTGTGCAAACAGCCTCTCCTGTCCTCTCCTCTCTGTGTAAACGGCCTCTCCTGTCCTCTCCTCTCTGCTCTGTGTAAACAGCCTCTTCTGTCCTCCTCTCTGCTTTGTGTAAACAGCCTCTCCTGCCCTCTCCTCTCTGCTCTGTGTATATAGCCTCTCCTCTCTGCTCTGTGCAAACAGCCTCTCCTCTCCTGTCCTCTCCTCTCCTCTCTGCTCTGTGTAAACAGCCTCTCCTGCCCTCTCCTCTCTGCTCTGTGTATATAGCCTCTCCTCTCCTCTCTGCTCTGTGCAAACATCCTCTCCTGTCCTCTCCTCTCTGTGTAAACGGCCTCTCCTGTCCTCTCCTCTCTGCTCTATGTAAACAGCCTCTTCTGTCCTCCTGTCTGCTTTGTGTAAACAGCCTCTCCTGTCCTCTCCTCTCTGCTCTGTGTAAACAGCCTCTCCTGTCCTCTCCTCTCTGCTCTGTGTAAACAGCCTCTCCTGTCCTCTCCTCTCTGCTCTGTGTAAACAGCCTCTCCTCTCCTCTAACACCAGCTGCTGACTGATGGACGTATTGATCAAATATCAATATTTGATGCTCAGGTTTGGTTATTTTCTATGAGGGAAGCGTCTGTCAGACACCAGGACAGATAAAACAATCTGACCACAGCGTATCAGTTTACACTTTCTCGCTGATAAACGTGTCACAGCAAGAAACTTCTCAGTCTAGTTTTAGTTCAATTCACAGAAAAATGAATGTATTCAACTTACAAAATACATTTCTTTAAACAAATATGATTAAATGTGTTGATGTGGAAACATAAACAAAACCTTTAGATCTATAGAACTATATTCTACATGTTGAGTCACAAGCAGACAGAGAAAACACACAATAATTCATCACACACACACACAAAGTCTATGACATCATCAGGTACAGGTGGGGGCGTGGTCATGATGTCACACAGACAGACAGATGGGACTGACCTGTCTCCGTGGAAACCATCTCCTTGTTGCTCATGGCGACAAGTCCATGCAGGATGATCTCACAAAACACACGGCCACCTACACTCGCCCGCTGCACGCGCACACACACACACACACACACAGTCAACAGGCTGATCAACAGGAAAAAACAAGGTCTGCAACTGTACACCAGCATCATACACACATTCTCACTCTCTCTCACTGTCTCTCTCACTCTCCATCACTCTCACACACACACTCACTCTCTCTCTCTCACACACACAAAGTTTATCACTCTCTCTCTCTCTCTCTCTCTCTCACACACACACACACAAACTCTCTCACACACACCTGAAATCCAAGCTGCTGCTCTACACACAACCCTTCAATAGCTTTTGTTGCCTAGCAACAGCTGAATTTGCACCCACTTTAAATGAGTGCGTTTGTGTGTGTTCATAACTGACACTGTATACCAGTCTGAGTGTGTGTGTGTGTGTGTGTGTTGAGTAACATAACATTTTTGGATTTATACAGTGTGTGTGGGTGTGAGACACGTTCACCACAACAATAAATATTCAACAATAATAAAAACAAACAGTGTTAGCAGGAGGCTAATTATTCACACACTCGGTTCTCCAGAGGCCCGGGCTCAGACCGCGGCCTGGCCTGGTGCTGCGGCCGGCTCCGGGAGCGTCTGTCCCGGCTGCGGGGCTCCGCTAAGCTAAAGCTAACATTAGCTCATTAGCTCCTCGGTTTCTCATCATTAGAGAAATAAACTGACACGACAATAAGCTTTAACACGTCGGTTGGTCCCATTACATCCTCGTCTTTTACCACTAAAGACCAGTTATGAGTAACATTAATTATTTTATTCATAAATAACTCTAATGTTTGGTTCTTAAGCCGCACAGCTAGCCGGCTAGGCTAGCGGCGGCTAGCTGTGATTTAACAGCTCCTGGAGCCGAGCTGAGCCGGGCCAGGCGAGCCGGGCCGGGCAGAGGACTCTGGTCTCCGGACGGTCCAGTAGAACCGCAGCGGGACGAGGTTCAAGAGAAGCAGCAGGTTAGATCCTTTACCTTCCGCCTTCTGACCAGCCGCCATCTTCTCAGTGACGTCAACGCGTCGGTACGTTGGCTGGCAGCGTGAGGAGGAGAAGGGGGGGCCTTGAGATAAATATGAATTATTATTTATTTTTAAAATAAACTACGACGGACTATTAGAGCCACATTTAGAAAACAAAAAATTAATTACGAGAATAGTAAAAAGTCAAAAATATTGAATTAATTAACTCAAATATTTAATTAGAAGAATAAAGTTGAAACTAATTAAGATAATTAAGTAAAAAAGATGTAATTAATTATAGGAATAAACTCGAAAATATTTAATTAATTGTTTTCGAGTTTATCCTCATAATCAATTCAATATTTTCGACTTTATTCTCGTAACTAATTCATTTAATATTTTCGACTTTCCAAATTAATTCTCATAACAAATTCAATATATCCGGGTGTATTCTCATAATTAATTCAATATTTTCAACTTTATTGTCGTAATTAATTCAATATTTTTGACTATTCTCGTAAAAATTCAATAATTGAGTTTATTCTCATAATTAAATTAATAATTTTGACTTTACTCTCGTAATTAATTCAATATTTTCAAGTTTATTCTCCTAATTAATCAATTCAATATTTTCAAGTTTATTCTCATAATTAATTCAATATTTTCGACTTTATTGTCGTAATTAATTCAATAATTTTGAGTTTATTCTCATTATTAATTAAATATTTTCAACTTTATTCTCCTAATTAATCAACTAAATATTTTCAACTTTATTCTCATAATTAATTCAATATTTTCGACTTTATTGTCGTAATTAATTAAATAATTTCGAGTTTATTCTCATTATTAATTCAATATTTTCGAGTTTATTCTTGTAATTAATTCAATAATTTCGACTTTATTCTCGTAATTAATTCAATAATTTTTAGTTTATTCTCATAGTTAATTAAAAAATGTCAAGTTCATTTTCAAAATGTATTAAATATTTGACTTCATTCTCGTAATTAATTCAACAATTTCGACTTTATCGTATTTTAATAAATATTTTAGTTCATTTTTGTTCTTTATTCAATCATTTTGAGTTTATTCTCGTAATTAATTAAATATTTCCGACTTTATTCTTGTCATTTTTTATTTATTTTAAATCTGGCCCTAATACGTCATAATAAACTGATTATCTGCTTTAGAGATCTGGGGCCTATTGCACAAAACTAGGATAAGGGATTAAGCCGGGATATGTTGGTTATCCTGGCTCAACTTATCTGTGATCCGGTTGCACAAAAGCAGGATAGGGGGCAGTGGGATATGTTATGGTATAAGTTACCATGGAGATTTAGTCTGTGGAGCAAACCTGCCCCAGACCAGGTTATGTTCCAGGATCTATTTAATCTCATCCCTTATCTCAGTCAGCAGTCACCACAAACGGACACCAATAGTTATTCCACTGCCCTTTACACATTGTTATCACATAGAACTAGACCCTATGTCATTATTTAAACGTTTGTGATCATTCATTTCAATCATTTTGGATAATTAATTATTTTAGATGATGTTGCAATCATTAGATAATTTACAGTTTCCCATAGACTATAAGGCTTGAGAGTTGTTAAAATGAGGGCCGTGAAGCTTTTTGTGGAATTGTACTTCAGTATAGGTTTCACCAACAAGGAGATACTTAATCTTTTGGCACATCAGCCAGCATCACATTGTCAGAAGTATCAGGGCTTCAGTGTGTCCCGGTGGCTCACACTGGTAGAACATTACCATTAAGGCTGAGCCCTTGCTGTGGCGGAGCCGGGTTCAAATCCAGCCTGTGCTCCCTTTGCCGCATGTCACCCCCTTTTTATCTGTCACTTTCAATAAAGCATGAAAAATACCAAAAAAATTATCTTAAAAAATGAAGTATCAGGACTTTAAAAAGATGCAAGACAATACATCTGTTCCGCAGAAAGAATCAGTCTCATAAATTTATGACTTTTGTTGTCTTCCTCAATGTGGCCCTAAAACTCGGTCGTATAAAATACACATCCCATATAAATAAATATGTACACAAAGTGTAACATTATGTTCCTTTATTGAATAAGGATAAATCAAAACAGGTAAACCATCGGCTCCTTTCAAAACTGAAGTCACAGTGACTCTTCAAGATAGAAAGCACAGAGTCAAAGTATATTATACAACACAAGGATAAATACACATTCAAAGGTCTGAATATAATACACCCTGCATGTCTGCACACTGAAATAAATGCAGGACAAATCCATACACATGGAATGAACAGACAAATTATGCAGTAGCCTCCCTGCAGGCTTGTATACACACAGTATACAGCACAATCATCATAAGAGGCCAAATCAATTTAAATAAAAAATAAATAAATAAATAACAAATTCCTCTGCCACTGCAGGACATATTTAACTTAAATTGAAAGTATGCATATCAACTAAAATAATTCAACACATATTGCTCCCTCATGAGAGGACCACTGTCGTCATCTGGGAATATTGCTGGATTGTCCCAGTCCATGGCTGGGTGCACTCTGGGGGCCCTCTCCTTCCTCAGGCAGGCCACATTGTGGAGGACAGTGAAGACACTGAAAGCGTGCCTTCAGGAGGCCAAAGGTCATCTCAACTCTGGGCCTGGTCCTGGTCCTGGTCCTGGTCCTGGCATGGGCATGGTTGTAGGCCTGCTGTGCGTCCTGGGGGTCTGTGAATGGTGTCAGGAGAAAAGGCTGGCAGACAGACCCCCTGTCTCCCAGCAACACACCAGAGAATTCACCTGTTAACACAAAATCTCATCATAACAACCTCAAACAGAGTGACATTCTTGACACAGCCATGATGTAAAAAGTGGTTATTAATGGTTGTGTGGCTCACCTTGTGATAGGCGCTGACAGGTTTCAGAGGTCCCAAAGACTCTGGAGTCATGGACTGAGGCCATTCTGCCTGGCTCAGTCCATGTCTGTTGATCAGACAGTCAGCATTGCAGACCATCTGAAATCATAAGATGAGGACGATTAAACCAATCAATGCACATCACAAGCAATGTACAGTGTTCATCAATTGACAATATCAAAAAGTTATGTTCACCTGAACATTAATGCTGTGAAATGATTTCCCATTCACAAAATCCACCTCATGGGCCCCTGAGGGGGGATCTTATGCTGAGGTGTGTGCAGTCCAGTGCACCAGTGACATTGGGGAAACCTTTAACACAAAGTAATGAGTATCCTATTATGACTGGTAACAGTTGTCCTGTAATTTCTAGATTTTCTCACCTGCAATCCTATAGAACTCCTCTTTGATGTCAGAGTCTTCTGTGGCCAGGGAAGGACACTGTAATAAACTATTCTGTAGTCATTTCATTTTACTTAATATATTTGATCAAGTGCAATAAATATAAATGTGTCCTTGATTTTGAGGCAGTTGTTTAAGTAACTTTAATATAAAAATGTTTGAGATATAATCTACTTATTTTGATCACATTAAATATAATCTTTATGTGGATGTAATTCTAAATCAAGAGAATTTTGAATGAATTCAACACAATAGAATTAGTCCGTTTTTAATTGACAGGCACTTCCTGTTAAATCATTAACTCAACTTGTAATGTAGTTAGATTTAATTAATAATATTGCGTGCAATTTGTTGCCTCGATTTTATTGAGTAGCTATTGTTTATCTTTTTTTTTTTTTTTTACAGATGAAGACACATACACCCTAAATATAAGAAAAGAGAAAATGTATCTATTCCAAAAGGAAATCCAATGAAGTCAGTAAGTGACCGTGGGTCCTTTGAAAGGCGCTATATAAATTAAAGTTATTACTTTTATTAGCTCATCTATTTATCAAAGAATAATACAGTCTGGTGGAGTTATATTTACACAACTTCAGTCATATCTACAGTCCATTTCAATTAAAAATTCAACTCATTCATAATCAGAGTACAACTGCGTTTTTGGAAATGTGAATTAACTATTTGGATTGTAATTGTGATGTTTCAGCGGAGCGGTGAGTGTGTAGTTGTGTTTACTTACGCATTCAGGCGGTCAGTAATACTTTGCCACGTGTTTTCTCTTTGCTTTATCACTGTGGCGGTGTTGCATTTCTTTTTAATAATGTCTTTCACCTCCTCGTATGCCTCCATCCGGATTTCTCCCTCCGACGGGGTAAAGTAAGCCGCTCTACTCGCCATGGTGAATCAGTGAATCTGTGATCGGTGGCGGGGTCTATCTGAGGGAGCCGCGAGCGCGCACTTATCCAGGATAGGTTTCACCTGGCTTGATGAATCCGTGTCTGCTCATCCTGGATTGGGCTTTGTGCAACCAACTGAGCCTGGACGCTGTTGTTTTGGATTCTTTGAGCCCGGCTCAGTCACTGATCCTGGATGTCTTAATCCTACTTTTGTGCAATAGGCCCCTGGATTCAATGTTTTGATCATTTTAGGCTGAAAGACAACAATTTCCTCTTCCAAAAAAACACAATAAAAACTTTACAGATTCATATTTCTTTCTCCTTTTTTTCTGCATAAACCTCTTAAATAACTTCAGACCAAACATTCACTCATTTTGAGGATTTGAACCCTTTAAATGCCAGTTTGATAACATGATGTCACTGTTTTTATTAAGTTGTTTTCCATACAATAAATATTTGTTGTAATAACAGTCTTGGATCGGTCAAAGATGAGCCAAAATATTGACTTTTGTTTTTGTGTACATCAGATTCAAATGTTTTCCACTTTGAAGCCATTAAAAGGACAAAAAAATGTCAAGATGTCAAAACTGCAATAAAAAATATTAAAGATTTTTTAAAAATCACCTTTTTAGGGTTTTATCTTTCAATCAAATTCAGTCCAATAAAATATTGAAACTTTTGGGCATTTTAACCCTTTAAATGTCAGTTTGATGACAGTCCTGTTGCTGTCCACAGGGGGCGCCATACTCTATACAATAAGTAACTGTAATAGATTACTTTAACAGTAATGAAGTATAATTATTTTTTTAGTTATTATAATTACAGCAACGTACAAAGAAATCAATAAGTAAATAAAAACAATCAAATACAAAGTAAATTCAAACAAATACACAAATATTTTTTATTAGTATTTGATTTCTGATTTATTCATTTATGGTGACACTAATGCATTAAGTTATACTTTTATTAATCTATTTTTTATGCATTTCATTATATAATTACGTGTTTAAGCGTTATATTATATTAAAATATTTAACTAAATAATTTAGCTGTGGCACTAAAAACCGTCCATAACTCTAAATAAATAACACAAAAATGAATGTTTGATATTTGCTTTCATTCTTTAGTATCTTTGCATATTTAATTTAAAATGTATTGAATTATTTCTGTGTACATTTTTATAGTTATTCATTCATGGAAGAGTCAAAGAAAAATAAAGAAGTAAATAAATGTTAAATTAATAATACAATGCTACAAATGAATATAAACTGAAGAAAATTACAAAGGTTAATAAAAAATAATCTGTTTAATTTCTTGTCAAATAATTAAAGTTTATTTCTATTTTGATATTATTGATGCATTCATTTTCTTCTGTAATAAATAATATTTATATATTTACTTTGTGTTTGAGAGTTTTAGTGAGAAATTTTTTTTACATTTAATTAAAAATAATTTAATATAAAAGCTTGAAAAAAAGAAAATAGCAATTAGATCTTTTTGAATTAAATATTGAATGTAGAAATGTTGCTCTAATAGTAATAATAATGATGATAATAATAAATAAGTGTGAGACGAGGCGCCTGTAGAGAAAATATCTGCGGTTTATTTTGTAGAAAAGCAGAGCGAGGCGTCCGGCAAACGGCTGAGCTGAGAGCAGAGCTTAATATTTGACAGTCTGCACTGCACTTCCTGTTCAAACAGCTGATCTCAGGTCATTTAATCCAGTTTGAATTAGATTTATTAATTTGATTATTCAGATCATAATAAATCACCTGACTGCTGTCACCCAACACTTCCTGTACATATTTCACAATAAAAGCCTGCCATGACGATATTGCGATATCTGAAATAAAATAAAGCCATCAGAGAATTTCTTTCTTTTGAGGCAAAAACATCAAAGAGATGTTTAATTATCCACACAATATTATCAGAAGTGTGTTTTTGACTTCATATCAATATTTATTATCTCTTTAATGTCACGAGTATCCTCTGTACCACTGCACCACGATCAATAATCTGATCATCAGCTGACTGCTGCTTCACCAACACAACAAAGAGATTTATCTGTGTTTAGTGTGAATAAACAGTTGTAAAGGAGCTGAAATAACTACAACATGAGGCTTAATTGATGCTTTGTCAGAACACAAGAACACAGCTGTTAAAATGATGCTTTTCTGACTCGAGTCTGGTTAATTCAAAGTTATAAACTTAACTCAAACTTAACCTGATCTTAACCTGAATTTAACCCGATCTTAAACTGAATTCAACCTGAACGTAACCCAGACTTAACCGGAATTTAACTCAAACTAAACCTGAACTTAATCCAAATTTAACCCGAACTTGGATCTATGGATATAATGAGTTTTTTTTATGGACTGTTGAAGAGTTTAAGGTGTTTTTATGAGTCCGAATTGCAAAATAAAATAAAACAAAAAACTGAAAAATTCATATCATTTAAATGTTAACATTTGGGGATGCTTTAATATTATTTGGCCAATTTTAGGGTTTATGCATTAATCAGTCTGAACCCAAAACAAAGAGATTTATGTGTGATTTAATGTGAATAAACGGATCTAAAGAACTGATGCTTTGTCAGGTCTGTTAAATCAATGGTTTTCTGAATGGAGTCTGGTTCAGCAGTTATAAATCAATGCATATCACTTTCTAAGGATTGGATGTTGAAAAGTTTAAGTTTTTTAAGAGGCTGAAATACCAATTAACACAAAATTCACTGAAATATTTAGATCATTTCAGGGATAAATTAAGTGACACTTTCATGTTATTTGGTCACTTTTATGTTTTTTTTATGTATTAATCAGTGTGAAGCTGAAAAAAAGAGATTTATGTGTGATTTATTGTGAATAAACAGATCTAAAGGTGCTGAAATAACTACAACATGATGCTGAACTGATGCTTTGTCAGGTCTGTTGATTCGATGGTTTTCTGAATGCAGCAGAGATGATGTGATTTGAAGCTGCAGGCTGGAGTTTTATTGTGAAATATTTAGAGGGAGTGTCGGGTTACACTGCCAGCAGGTGAAGGTAGAGGAAGGTGTGACATCACACAGGTGTGAGCCGTCCCGCCTGATCTCAGCTCAGACACACACACAGGAAGTCTGCGTCAGACTGACAGGAAGAAGGTTTAAGACTTCATCTGACAACAACAACCAACAGGAATCAATAACCAATCAATAACCAATATCTGATCAGTTCATCAGTAAAAAAAAACAGACAGAGAGGAACACAGGTGTGTGTGTGTGTGTGTGTGTGTGTGTGTGTGTGTGTGTGTATGGTCATCATGGCGTCGTGGCCCCGCCCCCCTCATGTGACAGGCTTGCTCCTCCAGGGTCAAAGGTCATCACATGCCCTGCCGGATGCTCTGGATGATCTGAAAGATAGCTGCAACACACACACACACACACACACACTATTATTTATGTATTTAGGGTTTTTTTTGTGGCCTGAATATAAAGCACGTGGTCGCTTTTCTTCTCTCAATATTATTAATATTATTGTTATTCACACTCACCTGATCCACAAACCACAAAGACGAAGAGTGCCAGCAGCCACGGACCCACCGGAGACTTCTCCTCATTCACAGGCCGCTGAAACACACACATAGGCCTATCACGATAACACATTTTTAGGATGATATATTTTCCCAGAAACTATCACAATAAACGATAGTACCGTTGAGTTCATCCTTTTCCACAGCAATGAGTTTTTAAATCTCAAGAATATTAAACATTGGAATTGAAATGTGGGAAAAACATTAATTATAAACATATATAAATGATATATAAACAGCTGTTGGAGATTTTTTTGTCAATTCCTACTGCCTGTCATACATTGGCAGTATCACTGAAATAGCATAAAAAGTCTGCGTTATATTGGTCCACCAGAAGAGAGGCGTGGCTCCTATAAGAGGCAGGACAGTCAATGCTAACAGGTTAACAGTCAGCTCTGTAGCAGTACAGTGTGTATTTGCTGCAGCAGCATGTGTTCAGTGAGCGACCTCCGTTTGTTTACACTTAGCATGCTGGTTTGTTTACAATAAGAGGCGGACTCTGTGTACAGTTAGCATGCCGGTTTATTTACAACAAGCACCGGACACTCTGTGTACAGTTAGCATGCTGGTTTGTTTACAACAAGCACCGGACACTCTGTGTACAGTTAGCATGCCAGTTTGTTTACAACAAGCACCAGACACTCTGTACAGTTAGCATGCCAGTTTGTTTACAACAAGCACAGGACACCCTGTACAGTTAGCATGCCGGTTTGTGTACAACAAGCACAGGACACTCTGTACAGTTAGCTTGCCAGTTTGTTTACAACAAGTACCAGACACTCTGTGTACAGTTAGCATGCCAGTTTGTTCACAACAAGCACCAGACACTCTGTACAGTTAGCATGCCAGTTTCTTTACAACAAGCACAGGACACTCTGTGTACAGTTAGCATGCTGGTTTGTTTACAATAAGCGGTGGCCGCAGTTGTTGTGCTGCTGCTGAACAGTGAATTCCACCAAACTTTCTGGAGTTGTGTGGCTGACTGACAGGAGAGGGACAGAAGCAGCACGACTGGTGAAAATGTTGATGTCTTATGTAAACAAACAAGCACGTAAACAACAATTATCGAGTCCAGAAAAAAATATCGTGCCCATTTTTATATATCGAACAATAAGTCAATATAGTAATTATTGTGACTGGCCTACACACACACCATCATCATCATCATAATCACCATCACCACCATCAGCTGAGACAGTTTTGCAACGAAAAATCAACTAAATTAATTGCAGGTTGGTCACACAGTTCAGAGGGGAGAGGACAAGAGAGGATGTAAGTAGAGGAAACACTGGGATGTTTCAGGTTCATACGAGAGAGTAAGGAGTAAAGGGATTACAACTGCAAAAACAGTAATTAGATTACTGTTACTTTCCTGCAAGCAGGCTGTGTTACTGAACTGCGATTTTGTTTGTGAGTGTCTCATGACAATCACCTCTGAGCAGTGCGACGTCAGTGGTAACAAACAAGTGTCAACAAGAGACGGAGTGATGGAGAGAGCAGGACCATGCAGTGTTTAATGCCTGAAAGTACCGACATTACTTTGAGTTTGACTTGGTAAAAAGTGACAACAACATTAGCGTCCGCTATGTATTCTGCGTGGGAAGAAAACTTTGATCTACAGCAAAAAATTCCACCTCAAATATGAGCAAGCAGCTAGCAAGCCGACAAAGGAATGTGAAACTGATTGAGACACCCCCGGATCCCCCCACTGACATGGCCGCTGAGATTACCACATCCAATTCAACCAGGCAAACCTCCGACTGGCCCTCTACTGATGAACAGGTGAAGTAGACTTCAGAGCGACAGGACTTAGTGCCGCTGAACTTAAGAAGCTCGTCGCTGGCTATGTTGTCGAGGACATATTACCCATATCAACTGTAGACTCATGAGTCATTACGACGCAGCATAGAAAAAAATACAGACCAAAAGCGGTTTCAAGCTGCCGCAGAGAAAGTCATTTTTAGGATACTTTGAGAGAGAATAATACATTTGATTACATTTTATATGATGGATTGATGGAATGTGCAGAAAGAATATAATTAGACTAAAAGGTCTATTGCTTTATAGCATAATCAAGTTGTGCATGGTGTTTTTGAGATAGTTAAATTAACTAATTACTTTTTTTTTTAAATCAGTAAAGTAGCTAAATACTATTTCTAAGTAACTAGACCAACACTGATGATATATGGATATTCAGCCTAAATATATCGGGATATGACTTTTGGTCCATATCGCCCAGCCCAAGGCCGGGTCAGTCAGTGGGAGTGCGGGTCCCGGTCAGTCTGTGCGGGTCCGGCTCGTCCCGTTGGGCCGCCGCCCACAGCGTGTTTACACGGACACGAAGTGCACGAACGACACACAAAACGTAGAAATCTGACCGAACACACAACGGACAAAGCGGTGTGTGTGAGCCGAACTGAAGCCTGTCTGTCCTGCAGTCAGGAGGGTTTATTAAAAATATATATTTTCATTGTTTAAGTCTTGGGCACGGAAACAAAAAATTATATGACAGATTTCTCATGGAGTCTGGCGTCTTTCTTCTGAGCTCCTCTTCATCTCTCTCTAGCCGCTCAGAGGCGCCACAGGGCAGCAGCTGATTGAGCACAAATACTCGATAATAATCTATAATATGATATTATGATAATAAAGATCAATATTAAGGGATAATAAACGGCTCATTTGTGTAGATGCTAATGCTAGCTCAGCTAAAGCCAAGTGCTAGATGCTCCGCTGGTTCCGGGTTTTAAATATGAGTTCCGAACCAAATTCTAGCAGGATTATTGGTCATTTTAGAGAACATCTTTAGTCCCGGTCAGACCGGCCTGCTGCTGGAGGCTCAGCCCGGATCCAGAGCGCTGTGAGCGGCTAGCGGACCTACCGAGGTCTTCTGGACGTGTCCCCGCTGGGTGATCGTCTTGCTGTGCCGCTCGTTTGCCACCTTCATCCGCTGCACCGCCGACATGTTGGAGGATTCACGACCAGAGGTCAGGACCGGGACCGGGACCGGGAGAGGACGGAGGACCGGAACAGGCAGTGAGGATCCCGCTGAGAAGGAGAGACTCTGCCGGGGAGCTGGTTCCGTGTCGGCGGGCAGCTAATGGGGAGCTAACGGCTAGCACGACGAGCTAACGGGAAGTGACGCACCTCGTCACATGACACGGGACAGCGGCCCCCTAGTGGCGGGAAAAGAAACTTTGATTTATTGTTATAAATGTTTAAATATAAAAAATAAATGTAATATTGAATATAATAGCAATTATAAGAAATAAAGATGTATGAATCAATCATTTCAAATAATAACACATGTATAATAATAATAACTAGAAAATTTCCTCTGGGGGAAATTTTGAAAGGGCCACGGGGGCTACTGCCAGTGGGCCTCATTCATGAAACGTTAGTAGATTTGTGCGTAGATTTGCACATAAAAGCCTACGCTACTAAAAACCTACTCCGGATTCATGAACGCCGCGGGAAACTCAGATATGATCGTAAACACGTGTGTATGATCATGAATGCCAATCCATCGTAAGGTGGCAGCGCGCTCCCGATAATCAGCAATTAGCATGAACCCCGCCCATGAATTGCTAATGACCACCATATAAGGAGGTGTGTAGAGGCATCCTGTCGACCTGTCAGTCATGGCACAAAGAAAAAAAGAACGAGAAAGAAAAAAGAATTTTTCCGAAGCGGAGATTGAAGTTATTTTGGGAGAAGTGGAGTCCAAAAAAATTTTTTTATTTTCATCTGTTAGTAGTGGTGTGACAGGGACAGGCAAAGCGAAAGCGTGGAGGGAGGTGACGGACGAAGTAAATGTGGTTTCTGTAGTGCAAAGAACTACGTCCGAGGTTAAACGTAAATGGTTTGACATTAAACTTGACGCAAAGAAACGCATTAGCGCACACAAAAAAGTACATCTGCCACAGGAGGAGGACGCTCAGAGTCCAAATACCCCGTTGGTGCGCTCTACAACGGCCCGAGTAGCCGCGTGCGCCTCATTGTATGCTCCTGTGGTGTCTGCGGGCTGGCCAGTGGGGTCAGTGACGGCGTCAGTGGGTAACCCCTATCCCCTATGGATATAGAAAGGTAAGTCCATATATAACACACACATGTGATTATGCAGGCTATATTCTTACCAATGAGCCAGCCGTCTCTCACAGCTCCATCCTCCAAACGCGTGCCAATTGCGCAATTACGCAGGATGAATGCGTCATGCGTCCCACCGGGCCACCGTGCCACAACGTTTAACAACACACACTTTGCGTCACAGATCAGTTGCACATTCACGGAATGAAAGTTTTTCCGGTTAATGTAAGCAAATGCATCACCGGATGGAGCCTTGATGCGTACGTGTGTGCAGTCTATGGCACCGATAACACCTGGCATGTTTGCAACTGCACTGAACCCCTGCATTACTTCTGTCTGCCGTTGTGCGCCGTATGGAAATTGGATATACTCTGGCATTAATTTAATGATACCTCTGAGAACTGCAGGCAGGATGCGTCAATTTACATAGATAATTCACAATTATGAGTTTAATCTGAATCTTAATCCCGCCAATTGCCAACTAATTTAACTAAATATGTTATATTTTTAAACGTTTGTCATGTTTATATCACATGTTTCAAAGGCATCTGCCTATTGTGTACATAACAGAACGCATTATGAATTAAAATTGTAATTTCCAACAGTGACGAGCATTATTTATATGCGTTCTTAAATTTACACAAGCACTACGTGTGGTCAGCAGCATGTGTAGATTTTGTTAGTAGCTACGAAAAGATCGGAGCTACTAAAATATTGATGAATGCGGAGATGCACGTAAATTTCCGTCTGCGAACGGTTTACACACAAATTCGTTCTGCTCACGTTTCATGAATGAGGCCCAGTGTGTGTACACTATGATGAGATTCTTCAGAGATTTCAAACAATTAATACTAGTAATGTTATGATACTATTCCTCTTCAAGTATTTATTTATACAGCAACTTTAACCTCAAAATGTGTGTGTGTGAAACATTTGTATCTGGAGGAGTGTGCGTGTGTATGTGTGTGTGTGTGTGTGTGTGTGCGTGCGTGTATCTTTAACTGTTATTACATTAAATGACCAGTGTGTGTGTGTGCGTGCGTGTATCTTTAACTGATATTACATTAAATGACCAGTGTGTGTGTGCGTGCGTGTATCTTTAACTGTTATTACATTAAATGACCAGTGTGTGTGTGCGTGCGTGTATCTTTAACTGTTATTACATTAAATGACCAGTGTGTGTGTGTGTGTGCGTGCGTGTATCTTTAACTGATATTACATTAAATGACCAGTGTGTGTGTGCGTGCGTGTATCTTTAACTGTTATTACATTAAATGACCAGTGTGTGTGTGCGTGCGTGCGTGTATCTTTAACTGTAACTGTAATCACATCAAAACATCAAAGCATGGGGTCGACCAATCAGAGCAGAGCAATCAACGGAATTAACAGCTGTGGAATCTTCTGGCAGAGTGAAAGCAGCCAGAGGTGGGCAGAGTGAAATTTCTGGCCTCGAACAGAAAGCATTTTTGGCAAAACCATAATACCTATCATTGATCCGACTTCACTTTGAGCGTCCTGAGTTCTTCCTGAACCTCTACATATGTTTTTTTTTTAAGAAAAATGAAAAAATAGCTTTGTTAGAGCGATCTAAGAAAACAGTTAAATCTCACTTTTTCCGAAATCTTCCTGCGTTTTTAATATGGGACCCAATGAGGCTGTTGGTGGTTTTGGTGGCGCATCTTTGCGTCGTACGCCCAAATTATAACTCTGACAGCTTTACCAGAGGATTGTGAGTGAGAAGACAAATTTTCCTACATTTCTATGTATAAATTATTTCTGTAGAGTGGAATTTGCGGCCTGGAGTGCAGTTTTCAAATTAATTTTTTGACAGTTTTACCTCTCCCTCTACACTCTGAGCGATGACATCACACACTCTGACACGAACATTCCGTGCAATACACACCCATTATAATCTCAGAATTTCTCCAAAAATGATCATGGTCATTGAACAGGGATTGATAAAAAACTATATGACCTATCGAAACGCAAAGTAATGCACCAATACACAAGACTTGTGTCTACTGTTTAAAGTTTAAATGGAGTCTCTAGGTGAAATTATGCCGGAGAAGTAGTCGTCTGAAAATCTTCAATTAATGTTCTTTTTTGCTCATTTTCTTTCGGCCGTCCCATTCATTTCAATGCAAAATTTTGAGCAGTTTTTCGCGACTTACGTCGCGAAAAATTCATATTCCGTAGAGAAAAGTAATAGCACACCGATCCCGATCAAACCGCACGTTTTGATATATAATTTGTCCTGCAACTCGAAGAGTTAGTTCGTCCCGCTAGTAGTAGCGGGACGAAATTGCGTCCGGAAGAGGAATAAGAAGAAATCCACAGTATAACAGTAGTGCTCGGTGCGATTGCCCCGAGGCCCTAATAATAATAATAATCATCATCATCATTATTATTATTATTAGGGACCGAGCACTGAAAGTGCGAGGACCCTATTGTTTTTCTCCTGTCTATTATTAGGGACCGAGCACTGAAAGTGCGAGGACCCTATTGTTGTTCTCCTGTCTATTATTGGGGACAGAGCACTGAAAGTGCCCGAGCAGGCAACTACCTTTTTTCTAGGGACCGAGCAGGCAACGACCTGCAAGGTCCCTATTGTATTTCAAATTATTTTATTTTTTTTAGGGCCCGAGCAGGCAACGACCTGCAAGGTCCCTATTGTATTTCGAATGATTATTCTTTTTTCATTCTTCTTCTCAAACTCAACCTGGGAAAGACTGAGCTACTCTACCTCCCAGGGAAGGGCTCCCCCACCACTGACCTCCACATCACAGTCCAGAACACAGTGGTTGCCTCCACAGAAACCGCAAAAAACCTTGGCGTAATTCTTGACAACCAACTGTCCCTCTCAACAATCTTGGCTGACACACAACTTTCTCAAACTCAACAGTGACAAAACTGAGCTCCTCCTCATAGGCACCAAATCCACCCTCAAAAATACCGGACCCATCTCACTCACCATCGACACCTCCACTATCACTCCCTCCCCCCTGGCACGCAATCTCGGTGTTATCCTGGACCCCACCCTCTCCTTTGATCCTCATGTCCGCTCCACCGTCAAGACCTCCTACTTTCACCTCCGCCGCATCGTCAAAATCAGACACTGCCTCTCTCCCCCTGCTGCCGAATCCCTCATCCACGCCTTCATTTCCTCCCGCCTCGACTACTGTACTGGCATCACTTCACGTTCCCTCCACAAACTCCAACTGGTCCAAAACTCTGCTGCCCGCCTCCTTACCCACACCCGGTCCCGCCAACACATCACTCCTGTTCTCCACTCTCTCCACTGGCTCCCCATCAAACAGCACATCAACTTCAAGATTCTCCTCCTCACCTTCAAGGCCCTCCACCATCTGGCTCCCCCTTACCTGTCTGACCTCCTCATCCCCCACCGCCCCTCCCGTGCCCTCCGATGCTCCTCCACTCTCTCATTGACAGTACCACCATCTAAACTCAAATCCTTTGGCGACAGAGCCTTCTCCCGAACTGCACCCCGACTCTGGAACTCTCTTCCCCAAACTGTCCGCGACTCACCTTCACTCTCCACATTCAAGTCCCGTTTGAAAACCTACCTCTTCTCCCAAGCTTTTGACCTCCCCTACCCATAACGAGTTTCTTGTCTTGCTCCCCACCACCCTGCTCGTTTTTTGTTGTCCCCCCCCGTATGTATACTTGTAAGCGTCTTTGGGTTATTGAAAAGTGCTATATAAATCCAATGAATTATTAGTAACAAACATCACCGCCACTACCAGATCTTGCAGATTCTAACATCAGGAGAATCCGCCCGTTTCTCACCCAGAAGGCAGCTCAGGTCCTGGTCCAGGCACTGGTCATCTCACGCCTGGACTACTGCAACTCCCTCATGGCAGGTCTGACTGCCAAAGCCATCCGACCTCTGCAACTCATCCAGAACGCAGCTGCTCGATTGGTCTTCAATCTTCCCAAATTTACACACACAACACCCCTCCTCCGCTCCCTCCACTGGCTACCGGTGGCTGCACGGATACGTTTCAAGACTCTAGCTCTGGCGTACTCTGCTGCTAACGGTTCAGGTCCTACTTACATCCAGGACCTTGTCAAACTCTACACCCCTGCCCGTCCTCGACGCTCTGCATCAGCCAAACAGCTGGCGACTCCCACCCTGCGTGGGTCAACTCGCCTCAAAACCACTTCCAGACTTTTCTCTGTCTTGGCTCCCAAATGGTGGAACGAGCTCAGGACCTCAGACAGCCTGTACATCTTCCGCCGCAGGCTGAAGACCTATCTCTTCCAACAATATCTCGGTTAAGTCATGGTCACCTAACATATAAAAAAATAAAAATAAATAAAAAATAAAAAATTCTTACTCTTTTCTCTTCTTTTTCTTCTTTAACATATAGCACTCCTTTAGTGATGACAGTTAGCTCTTAAAGTTATGTACTTACTTGATTCCTGTGGTCTATGTCTAGTTCCATCAGGTTGAATGCAGTTATTTTAAGTCGCTTTGGACAAAAGCGTCTGCTAAATGACATGTGATGTAATGTAATGTAAATGATGAGTTGTCATGAATCTCGTGATATAGGCCACGCAAATTCGCGGAATGTCGCAAACCTACTTTTTTGAACTCCTCCTAGGCAATTTCATCGTTTTGCACCAAACTTTGCACACAGCATCTATGGAGCCTCATAACAAAAAGTTATTAAAAGAATATTGATAACCCAACGAATACTCAAGTTATTACATAACAACTTCCTGCAGGTGGCGCTATTATCAACACAAAACAGGAAGTTTTGCATATCTCCACATTGGTGTGTCTGAATGACATGAAACGTAGGTAACTACTTCCCCATGAACCCCTGAGGCTTTCTGCAAAAATTTGGGCGATGACCACTAGGTGGCGCTCTTTAAATTGAAGTATTTTATATCTCCAAATCGGTTGGTCGGATTAACACCAAACTTGGTACACTTATTAGGGCCACGGGGCAATCGCACCGATACTGGTCCCATACAGCAATAGCTGTAGGGACCAGTGCTCGGGGCTTCGGAGATTTTTAAACGTCTACTTCTCCGGCATAATTTCACCTAGAGACTGCATTTCAACTTTAAACAGTAGACACAAGTCTTGTGTATTGGTGTTTTAATCCACATTTCGATAGGTCATATATTTTTTTATCAATCCCTGTTCAATGACCATGATCATTTTTGGAGAAATTCTGAGATTATAATGGGTGTGTATTGCACGGAATGTTCGTGTCACAGTGTCCAACATCATCGCCAGAGTGTAGAGGGAGAGAAAAAATTGTCAAAAATAAATTTGAAAACTGCGCTCCAGGCCGCAAATTCCACTCTACAGAAATAATTTATACATAGAAACGTAGGAAAATTTGTCTTCTCACTCACAATCCTCTGGTAAAGCTGTCAGAGTTAGAGTTTGGGTGTAGGACGCACAGATGCGCCACCAACATGCACCAACAGCCTCATTGGCTCCCATATTAAAAACGCAGGAAGATTTCTGAAAAAGGGAGATATAACAGTTTTTTTAGATCGCTCTAACAAAGTTATTTTTTCATTTTTATGAAAAAAAAAACATATGTAGACGTTCAGGAAGAACTCAGGACGCTCAAAGTGAAGTCAGATCAACTGTGCTTGTGGCAGGTGTAAAACATGTTACTTCCTGTAGCCAGCAGGGGGTGCTATGACTGTGTGTCACTATTGACCCGTGGGTGTGTTCCGGGCTGGACCCCAATCACGTATGTGAAATTTGGGACGGATTGGACAATGTATGGTCAAGTTATACAGTCTGCTGTTAGATGGCGAGACGCCATGTTTTGCCGCCATGCCACGCCCACATAGTGTGACTATCGGTAAAGATTTATACAACTTTTGATCCCAAAGGCCTTGTAATGGTACTGACCAAGTTTGAAGTAAATCGGGTGAAATCTGTAGGAGGAGTTCGTTAAAGTATGCGACCTGGAAATGGTCAAAAACGATGACAAGTACGATATTTAAACCAAGATGGCGGACTTCCTGTTGGGTTTGAGGTATGGGTCCAAGAGGCTTTTTGGTGCGTCTCCACGTGATTCATGTGTGTACCAAATTTCGTGTCTCTACGTGAAACCTAGTGCAAGGGCTAAGTATAAAACAAGTTACTTGCTGTTGCCAACAGGGGGCGCTATGACTGTGTGTCAATATTGTGGGTGTACCCGTGGGTGTGTCCCGGGCTGGACCCTAATCACGTCTGTGAAATTTGGGACCGATTGGACAATGTATGGTCAAATTAGCCAGTCTCGTGTTTCATGGCGAGACGCCATATTTTGCCGCCATGCCACGCCCACATAGTGTGACAGGCGGTAAAGATTTATATAACTTTTGATCCCAAAGCCCTTGTGATGGTACTGACCAAGTTTGAAGTCCATGGGGTGAAATCTGTTGGAGGAGTTATGTAAAGTATGCAACGTGGTCATATAGTAAAAGGGGGCGTGGATAAAGCATAAGGGGCGGGGTTTTCTGAAATTTGTTATTTAGAAGTTTTAAGGGCTGGACTCTAGTGAAGCATGAGAAGTTTGCAGCAGATGGGACAAAGAATGGTAAAGTTATAACGATCTCGTGTTTTATGGCGAGACGCCATATTCTGGCGCCATGCCACGCCCACATAGTGTGACCGTTGGTAAAGATTTATACAACTTTTGATCCCAAAGGCCTTGTGATGGTACCGACCAAGTTTGAAGTCAATCGGGTGAAACCTGTAGGAGGAGTTCGTTAAAGTATGCGACCTGGAAATGGCCAAAAGTCCATATTCGATCCAAGATGGCCGACTTCCTGTACGTTTTAGGACATGGCTTCCACTGACTTTTTTGTGCGTCGTCCCATGATATACGTATGTACCAAATTTCGTGCGTCTCCGACAAACCAGTGTGAGGATATGAAATTTAGGGGGCGCTAGTGAGTCATTTTGCCACGCTCATTCTCACGAATACAAGAATACGTAAATTTCACGGCAGAGCGACTTATCTTCCAAAAATGATGAGATTTTGAATATGATAAAGCCCCCAAACAAGCGATTCATTTGCCAGAAAAATAATAATAAACGGACCAATTTCAATAGGGTCCTCGCACCATTAGTGCTCGGTCCCTAACTAGGACTGCAAGCAGTACTGAACGGGCCCTTGCAGAGTGGAGCCGTCGGGGGAAGGGCACGTCGGGGTAGGGCACGTCGGACGCGGCGCTGTTGGCTCAGTCCCTATGCATACCAAATTGCGTGTCTCCTACCACTGTGCTTGTGGTAGGTGTAAAACATGTTACTTCCTGTAGCCAGCAGGGGGCGCTATGACCGAGCACCTTTGGTGCTTCAAATGATTATTTGACCAAAGGTCAAAAGGCACCAAAGGTGCTCTGTCCCTAATAAATAATCATTTGAAATTCAATAGGGACCTCGCAGGTCGTTGCCTGCTCGGGCCCTAATAAATAATCATTTGAAATACAATAGGGACCTCGCAGGTCGTTGCCTGCTCGGGCCCTAATAAATAATTATTCGAAATACAATAGGGACCTCGCAGGTCGTTGCCTGCTCGGGCCCTAATTACTTTACATGACCTCTATGGCTGTTCATGGTTATGGCTTAACATTTTCTACATGGCAGACAAATTTTGTACCCCAACAGAGACACAGACACAACTAGGATATGTACAAAAAGGTTTATTACAAATACAGTCACAAAATGTACAAGACAGACAGTAAAGGTTGCAGCAGCTGGTCTGACAGAATAAGGCACACGGGAAACTAGCTGCCACAGGATTTGCACGATGACCACAGTCTTTATAGAGGGGTTCTTTACTGAATGATTTCAGGTCAGTCTCAGCCTGCCATGTTGCACCCCTGCCACACACAAACACGCCCTGCAGAGTAAAAACAGAGAAGGGAGGTTGGGGGAAGAGAGGCAGAACAAAACCAAAGTACAAACAAAAACAGATCCCTCACAAACGACATATAGTGGGGCGGATTAGCTCAATATTTTACAACAATCGTTCACTTTGTGATAAAAGCATGAAATTTGGTAGATGTGTTCGTGAATATGTTTCGAACAAATCTGGATATTGGGCCACCTCAAAAGCGCCCCCTAGTGGCCGTGGCAGGCATTTGTTATACGAATAAATCAATGATGAATAAAAACTGCCTTTTTAATAATACCAACTGGTGATGAATTGTATATTGTTGGAAAGCCTGATTAGTCACCTTTACAACGAGGTACAGCTTGTAAGGATCGTGCATTCATGGAATGAGCAACGGGGCTAAACGTGTGCGTAGCACCCCCCAAAAATGTGCATCCCCTGTGTAGTGGGGTGGATTAGCTGAACAATCGTTCATTTTGTGATAAAAGCATCAAATTTGGTACACTCATTGCTGAATACACGTTTAATGAATCTGGATATTGGGCCATCGCAAAATAAATTCTGATGGCTGTGGCGGCCATTTTTAAAAATGGTCATTTAAAAGCGGCCATTTTTAAAAATGGCCGCCAGTGGTTACTGGCGAGGAATGCTTTGCCTACCCTACAGCTGCTGTTTCATGTTTTCAGCACCACAAATATAATTTAGAGACATGTTAAAGTGACAAAAGCTTTATTACAGTCTAATAGAAAAGAACATTAACTTTGTATAACATTTTATTAGGTCTTGATATTCCCATTCACAGGCTACGGCCTCCTCTTTGGCTTGTATTCTTCTGTTGTTCCTTAAAAAGAAAAAATAATTTTCAATATTGTATGATCTGCAACAATAAAAACAAAACACATTTAGACAGAGAAAAAAATCCTACATTTTAAAAATTCTACTAGGGTTACTTGTAGCAGGTTCCTCTTTCTGTCAAAATCCTTGTACTGAGGTGTGTGACTTAGTCAGGCGGCTTAGCCAAATAAAGGGGACACGCCGGACAAGAGCACCACATTTTTTCCACATACTCTCTATCATTATAGGTTTAAATTTTTAGTAGGAGCCACTTCATCAAGATTGCGGTGATGGCAGCCATTTAAAGTCTATGAGAAATGCTATATCTTCCAAGCCACTTAGAAGGTCAATCTTGGTGTCAAAATATAAATTTTCTGGGTCCAGGAATCATTTAAAGCTATTGAGAATATCACTAGATGATTATTTTATCAAATAGATATGTTCATTTTCACTCAGACTGGGCAACTTGCTTCAAGTGCTGCAGCAGGGTATCCTGAGTTGAAACTGTTTGGAATCAGTGTTCACGGGAGAGTGTGGATTAGCTGCCACGTACACTGCTCAAAAAAATCCAGGGTACGCTTTCATCTCATGTCAGATCTTGATCAACAAATTATTTACAGTGAGTCATCCAGTGATATTCTCAATAGCTTTAAATGATTCTTTGACCCAGAAAATGTATATTTTGACACAAAGATTGACCTTCTAAGTGGCTTGGAAGATATATTGGTTCTCATAGACTTATGGCTTATATGGCTGCCGTCTCCTATCTGCAATCTTGATGAAGTGGCTCCTACCAAAAGTTGAAACCTTTGGTGATGGAGAGCATGTGGAAAAATGTTGGTGCTTTTGTCCGGCGTGTCCCTTTCTTCTCAAATCTGGTCCTAAGCCGCCTGACTAACTGTGATGGAGTTATAAAATACATTTAAAAAAAGAACCACATGGGCAAAGGAGACATTACATATAGTGTGCCTGTGTGTGTGTGTGTGTGTGTGTGTGTGTGTGTGGAGGGATGTCCACATTCCACAGGACATAATTTAACAGTGTCTCATTAAGCTTTCACACCCAACAGCCACTGATACATGTTCCAAGCTAACTAGCTAGCTTAAGTACCTATTTTTGCTATCTTGCTAATTTACTTTTCCGCCAAGGCCCATGATGATTGTTTTTCTCTTTAGCCTTTATGATGTTCATAGCATATTTTATTCATAATTATAACAGGTGAAATGAAATATTTAGACATACCTTGATGGACAGTCCATTGCACTGCTTGTCCCAGGAAGCAAATGCTAGTCAGCTCATTTGCTAGCTAGCTCGATGGCTAGCCCGATTGTGGTGGGGCAGGAAAAATAACTGAAAGAGTGTCTAACTGGATTTTTGTTAATTTAATATGTGTATTTACATTTTTTAATTTACGTTTGTATATTTAGTTTACATTTTTTAAATATTTTAAGAAATAATTTAAATATTTTTTGTAATTTTAACGAAGAAAATGACTGCTATGGCCACTAGGGGGCGAATTTGCGATGGCCTAATATACAGATTTGTTTGAAACATATCCACCAACACATCCACCAAATTGTGTGCTTCTATCACAAAATAAACAATTCTTGTGATTTATTGAGCTAATCCGCCCCACAGGGGATGCACATTTTTGGGGGGTGCTACCCACACGTTTAGCCCCGTTGCTCATTCCATGAATGCACGATCCTTACAAGCTGTACCTCGTTGTAAAGGTGACTAATCAGGCTTTCCAACAATATACAATTCATCACCAGTTGGTATTATTAAAAGGGCAGTTTTTATTCATCATTGATTTATTTGTATAACAAATGCCTGCCACGGCCACTAGGGGGCGCTTTTGAGGTGGCCCAATATCCAGATTTGTTCGAAACATATTCACCAACACATCTACCAAATTTCATGCTTTTATCACAAAGTGAACGATTGTTCAGCTAATCCGCCCCACTAATATTTAAACACTAGGAATATATTTTTCCATATCTTGTTGTTGGGATGAATGAACTAAATCATGAATCATTAGGGACCGAGCACTAACGGTGCAAGGACCCTATTGTAATTGAAGGGATTCTTATTATTATTATTCATCTCCCAAATGAATTGCCTTTTTGGGGCCTTTATCATATTCAAAAACTCCTGATATTTGGAATATACATAAATCCCTTGTGAAATTTACGTATTCTAGTGGTCGTGGGAATGGGTGTGGCACAATGGCTCACCAGCGCACACAAACTTTTCTACCGTGAAGGCATTACTCCTACCCATTAAACCCTATCCACTTCTAACTTGGTCAGTTTCATCATGAAGCCTTTGTGATGAAACATACTCAAAATTTTGACGGACCGTCACACTATATGGGCGTGGCATGGCGGCAAAATATGAAAACACGAGACTGTATAACTTGACTATACATTGTCCAATCTGTCCCTAATTTCTCACACGTGATGAGGGTCCACCCCTGAACACACCCACATGTCAATATTGATACACTGTCATAGCGCCCCCCGCTGGCAACAGGATGTAACAACTTTTATGCCTAGCCCCAGCAGCAGGTTTCACGTAGAGACACGAAATTTGGTACACACGTGCGTCATGTGGAGACGCACCAAAAAGCCTCTTGGACCCATACCTCAAACCCAACCGGAAGTCCGCCATCTTGGTTTGAAAATCGCACTTGTCATTGTTTTTGGCCTTTTCCAGGTCGCATACTTTAACGAACTCCTCCTACAGATTTCCCCCGATTTACTTCAAACTTGGTCAGTACCATCACAAGGCCTTTGGGATCAAAAGTTGTACAAATCTTTACCGACGGTCACACTATGTGGGCGTGGCATGGCGGCAAAATATGGCGTCTCGCCACAACACACGAGACTGTATAACTTGACCATACATTGTCCAATCTGTCCCAAATTTCACACACGTGATTAGGGTCCAGCCAGGAACACACCCACGTGTCCATCTTCACAGACAATCATAGCGCCCCCTGCTGGCTACAGGAAGTAACATGTTTTACACCTACCACAAGCACAGTGGTAGGAGACACACAATTTGGTACGCATAGGGACTGAGCCAAAAGCGCCGCGTCCGATGTGCCCTCCCCTGACGGCGCCTCCCCCGACGGCTCCACTCTGCGAGGGCCCGTTCAGTACTGCGCGCAGTCCTAGTTTTATTTACCCTTTGTCACCACCAGGGTTGCCCCTGTTTGAGTCAGTTGTAATGCATGTAGTTGTATGACGTTGTTTTACAGTTACGACATTGGCTTTCTTGTAAATGTCAATACAATCAGCAGGACATCCCAGGGACTCGAACCCCATCCTAGTAAACTAGGAGTACCATTACAAATGCCTTTTGCTTTTTAACAATACAAGGTAAAGCAAAACCTGCATTTGCAACATCATAGAATAAGTAGCACTTAACGTTATGACACAATTGTCATTTCTTTCGTCATGTGGATCACTATGTCATTACACCAATTTTTCTGCACTGATATGACCTAAACAACTTTTTCATCAACTGTTTAGTTCTAATGCTGTTGTAATGCAGGAAACAAAACTTGTTTGGTTTTTCTATAACATCATAACAACTACAAAATATGAAACATGCACATCACAAATTTACATAAATACATACATATGAGAAATACATTTTTATTTTTAATTACACTTCTTTGTACAATAACATATAACAATAACAACAATACATGCACATCAATTCATTACAATAGCAACAACATCACAATATTCTGCCTTGACATTTTGGAATGTTTAATATTTCAATGAGCATAAAATTGCCTAGTGGTCACTAAAGTAGGTCGGTACAACTACTGCTTCTACTTCATGTGATGATTTAACATACACATGATCAATCAAAGTTCCTTTTTCAGTTGTGGGTTGTGCAACAAGTTGAACATACCCTTTATTTGTAACAAATTTTAAGATAGTTGATGATTTCAAAATGTCATCATTGAAATCACCCATGAGTGCAATTGTCTTACTTTTTGTATCCAGCCAATCCAGTAATTTCCCTAAATTATCTTTAAATAAAGTCATGGGATACGATGGTGGCCTGTAAATTACTGCTAGAACTATACTTTAAGCCACACGGTTGTATATTAAACATTCCAAATTGACATCTGGCCCATGCATCACATCCCCCACTACACCCTCTAATCTATAGATGCCAACACCACCATGTTGTTGGTCTTGCAAATCTAACATAGCTGGATTGGTGCCCCTATAACTTACACTACGAGGGCAACTATGAAAACTATAACTATTAATCTTTACACTGTCATCTGATACAGCAGCAGGTAACCATGTTTCTGTTACAGCAATACAGTTAGGCTGCAAATGCTGTGTACACAATATCAAATCTTCTATGTCTTCTCAAACTCTGCACATTCATCAGAAACACAGTAAAAGTCTTTGAACTGAATGTGTGCCTTGCTATACTATTCACCAAGAATGGCCGCATATTCCCTATAGCTTCCTTAATGCTAGCTCTGCAGTAAATTGCCTTCTCGTCAAATTCCTGAATAACTAACCCAGACAAAGACCTAACCCGACTCAATGCTACATAGGCCTGACCTGCACAAAATACACTCTTAAGTGACACTACAGCTTTATCCACCTTTATGTATGGTACACGCCCAAGCAAGTTTCAGTGGAAACTGCAGGCGTAACCTACCACCTTTATGCCCTGCCCTCTCCTCTACTGGTTCAATACCTGTAGATCCCATTGCAACAGCTTCTGCATGAGAACAGCCTTTCCTCCATGTGTTCCAACTGCGCTGTCATCAAACTTCACATACACAGTTTGGGGAAACTTTCTCTCGTTGTTAGGATACACTACATGGGTAACAGTTCCACATACCCCATTGACCAGACCATCTTCTACATCTATATTTTTACATAACATAACACGAGCACCTTCACCCAGAAGCAGCAATGCAGCTAAACAAGTATTAGCCGCTACAGTGTGATGCCCTTTCATTAACTCTAATTTGCCTGTTTTTTTTACTGTGACTAAAGTCCTGAGCATCTATCTCCTCATATTCAGGACAAATCTCTACCAACTGCTCATAGTTATGCTCATCTAACTGCCTATAAGTAGGGAATATATGTAAAGCTGAGCTGACTTCACCTGTTTCACATCGTTTCAATATCTCTATGTCACTAGCTAACATGGGAGTTTCCTTTGAACGCGTTCTCAATCTATTCAATAAATCTGCAAACACACTGTCCTTCTGTCTAACTACAACCTTAAGCTCTACAACACGAAACAGACTAGACCACAAATCAAAGACCACATTTTCTATATAAAGGGGCTTCCCCTTCACTGGTGGCAACTGATAGAAATCTCCCACTTTAATAACACTAACATTCCCAAAGGGTGAATGGTCACCTGGCTGCTCAATCTGCCTCAGTCTCCCATGGACGTAAGCCAACACCTTATGATCAACCATGGAGATTTAATCTATTATCAATATTTGCAAAGTACTGTATTTCAGACGTAAAGAATTTACCTATTCCTCCCCCAAAGGTGTATATGGTAAACGGACATCTTTCCCTATGCTAAGTGCTGTATGTATAGTCGCTGCATTTAAATTGTATGCTGCTATTCCTGTGGGAGCTGTCAACAACACACAAGTGTCGTCTGGCTGAGGACACACACTTGATAACAACCTAATTGCCTCAAATTGAAGAGCCTTTATTAAATGGCTCTTTCCTGTCCCTGCACCCCCTGTAATGAAAACATGAAATCACCTTGTGTAAACACCACTGTCTAACCTGATAAAAAATCCTCATCTGTGTTTCATTTAGAGATCGAAGCAACGCCAGACCGTCACTTCTACACAAGACATTGTTCTTCTTTTCCAAATGAACAACTTTCTCCCTATTCACTGATAAATCTGGTATATTTTCCTGCTGCTCATCATCAACCCTATCTTTATCATGCCTACCTATCTGCTCATACTCCTGTCCATCTCCCGCACTGGGCACAGCTCACACCACGCATCCTCTAACACACCTTCCCTATCAACAGCCTCCTGAATATCATCTAACTCATCTGCATCCTTTTCAAACTTGCTCCTATTTACATCAACAACTGCCTTAACCACATGTAACAATCCATCACCTAACCTTACACTGCCAGTATTATAAAAGTCCTCATAGGTCTCAAACCCTGGAGGCTTCAGCTGCCCATCTGTGCGATATGGCAGAAACAACTGCAGAAGACTCTGATGAAATAATTCTGGGTTATTGGTCTGTGAAAAGCGCACGTAATGAAAAACTGCAGGTTGCGTACGTGTTCTTCTCAACACATAACCACAATCACTTCTACATAACAATATTTCATAAAGCCCCGCCCCTTATACTTTATCCACGCCCCCTTTCATAAAATGACCACATTGCATACTTTACATAACTCCTCCGACAGATTTAATCCAATTGACTTCAAACTTGGTCAGTACCATCACAAGACCTTGGGGGACACAACTTATCAAGACCTTTACTGACCTTCACAATATGTGGGTGTGTCATTGCGGCAAAATACGGCATCTCGCCATAACACACCAGCCTGTATTACTTGGCCATACATTGTCCAATCTGTCCCAAATTACTCACACCTGATTAGGGTCCAGCCCTGAACACACCCACATGTCAATATTGACACACAGTCATATCGACCCCCGCTGGCTAGAGGAAGTAACATGTTTCCCACCTAGTCCGAGCAGAGTAGTAGGAGAAACGCCATTTGCTACGCATAGGGACTTAGCCCATAGGGAATGAGCCCACAGCGCCACGCCCGACGTGGCCGCGCCCGACGTGCCCTCCCCCGACGGCTCCACTCTGCTCGGTCCCGTTCAGTCCTGCTTACAGGCCTAGTTAGGGCCTCGGGGCAATCGCACCGAGCACTGGTCCCATACAGCAATAGCTGTAGGGACCAGTGCTCGGGGCAAAGCCGCAATTTCGTCCCGCTACAAATTATATATCAAAACGTGCGGTTTGATCGGGATCGGTGTGCTATTACTTTTCTCTACGGAATATGAAAAACTGCCCAAAATTTTGCATTGAAATGAATGGGACGGCCAAAAGAAAATGAGCAAAAAAGAACATTAATTGAAGATTTTTAAACGTCTACTTCTCCGGCATAATTTCACCTAGAGACTCCATTTAAACTTTAAACAGTAGACACAAGTCTTTTGTATTGGTGTATTACTTTGTGTTTCGATAGGTCATATAGTTTTTTATCAATCCCAGTTCAATGACCATGATCATTTTTGGAGAAATTCTGAGATTATAATGGGTGTGTATTGCACGGAATGTTCGTGTCAGAGTGTGTGATGTCATCGCTCACAGTGTAGAGGGAGAGGTAAAACTGTCAAAAAATAAATTTGAAAACTGCACTCCAGGCCGCAAATTCCACTCTACAGAAATAATTTATACATAGAAATGTAGGAAAATTTGTCTTCTCACTCACAATCCTCTGGTAAAGCTGTCAGAGTTATAATTTGGGCGTACGACGCAAAGATGCGCCACCAAAACCACCAACAGCCTCATTGGGTCCCATATTAAAAACGCAGGAAGATTTCGGAAAAAGTGAGATTTAACTGTTTTTTAGATCGCTCTAACAAAGCTATTTTTTCATTTTTCTTAAAAAAAAAAAACATATGTAGAGGTTCAGGAAGAACTCAGGACGCTCAAAGTGAAGTCGGATCAATGATAGGCATTATGGTTTTGCCAAAAATGCTTTCTGTTCGAGGCCAGAAATTTCACTCTGCCCACCTCTGGCTGCTTTCACTCTGCCAGAAGATTCCACAGCTGTTAATTCCGTTGATTGCTCTGCTCTGATTGGTCGACCCCACGCTTTGATGTTTTGATGTGATTACAGTTACAGATACACGCACGCACACACACACTGGTCATTTAATGTAATAACAGTTAAAGATACACGCATGCACACACACAATGGTCATTTAATGTAATATCAGTTAAAGATACACGCACACACACACACACACACACACACACTGGTCATTTAATGTAATAACAGTTAAAGATACACGCACGCACACACACACTGGTCATTTAATGTAATATCAGTTAAAGATACACGCACGCACACACACACACTGGTCATTTAATGTTATAACAGTTAAAGATACACGCACGCACACACACACTGGTCATTTAATGTAATAACAGTTAAAGATACACACACAATGGTCTTTTAATGTAATATCAGTTAAAGATACACGCACACGCACACACACACACACTGGTCATTTAATGTAATAACAGTTAAAGATACACGCACGCACACACACACTGGTCATTTAATGTAACAACAGTTAAACAGTTGCTCAAAATTTTGCATTGAAATGAATGGGACGGCCGACAAAAAATGAGCGAAAAAGAACAATCATTGGAGATTTTTAAACGTCTACTTCTCCGGCATAATTTCACCTAGAGACTCCATTTAAACTTTAAACAGTAGACACAAGTCTTGTGTATTGGTGTATTACTCCACATTTCGATAGGCCATATAGTTTTTTATATATCCCTGTTCAATGACCATGATAATTTTTGGAGAAATTCTGAGATTATAATGGGTGTGTATTGCACGGAATGTTCATGTCAGAGTGTGTGATGTCATCGCTCAGAGTGTAGAGGGAGAGGTAAAACTGTCAAAAAATAAATTTTAAAACTGCACTCCAGGCCGCAAATTCCACTCTACAGAAATAATTTATACATAGAAACGTAGGAAAATTTGTCTTCTCACTCACAATCCTCTGGTAAAGCTGTCAGAGTTATAGTTTGGGCGTACGACGCAAAGATGCGCCACCAAAACCACCAACAGCCTCATTGGCTCCCATATTAAAAACGCAGGAAGATTTCGGAAAAAGGCAAAAAACCCTGTTTTTTTAGATCGCTCTAAAAAAGCTATTTTTTCATTTTTCTTTAAAAAAACCCATATGTAGACGTTCAGGAAAAACTCAGGACACTCAAAGTGAAGTCGGATCAATGATAGGTATTATGGTTTTGCCAAAAATGCTTTCTGTTCGAGACCAGAAATTTCAGTCTGTCCACCTCTGCTGGCACTATGCCGGAACAGGTGTCGTTATTTCTGTTGATTGCTTTGATCTGATTGCCTTTGATCTTTGATGTGATTACAGTTACAGATACACACACACACACACGCGCGTAAGCATGCACATTCCTCACACATGCATACACATGCTTCAAACACATGCACGCACGCACACACACACACACACACAGTAACTTTATGTGATTTTAATTACACACACACACACACACACACACACACATTTACATTTACATTTAGCAGACGCTATCCAAAGCGACTCAAGGAAGAGTAAAAACAAACAAACACACACACACACACACACACACACACACACACTTTGAGGTTAAAGGGCATAATTTTAAATCTCTGAAGAATCTCATCATAGTGTACACACACCGGCAGTAGCCCCCGTGGCCCTTTCAAAATTTCCCCAGAGGAAATTTTCTAGTTATTATTGTTATAATGTGTTGTTATTATTATGATGATGTTTATTATTATTATTATTATTATTATTATTGTTATTAGTAATAATAATAATAAAAATAATATTAATAATATTCATGCATTCATTTTAATTTATTACAAAAATTAGGTAATAATTGTAGTAATATTGTATAATTATTCAGTCCAGTGATAGCCCTTATACAAAATATAATATAATATAATATAATAATAATAATAATAATAATAATAATGTATTGTTATTATTATTATAATAATCTTTTTTATTAATAAATGAACAAAAAATAAATAATAATAATAATATTTGCATTCATTTTTATTTATTAAAAAAATGTAATAATTAAAATAATAATGTATAACTATTCAGCCCTGTGATAGCCCTTACACATACTATATTAGATAAATATTATTTGGAGTTGTTTGGATGTCTTTGTGATTCACGTTGGTGTTTTTATTTAATTTCTTTTTCATCGTGTTTCGTTGTTTTTTGTTTTGATGTTTTCTGATGATTTCTTGTTGTCACTCTCTGATGAAATCTTTTTTATATGTAAGTTCCACTTCACTACTTTTATATTTTAAAGATATTAATTAACATAAGTATTATAAAAAGATTAATCGATATATAAAATTAACAGTAGATGTGGATCTTATTGTCTTTCTTTCTTCTCCCACATTTTATCTATTGTACAATTACATTTTTTTTGCATTAGGAAAAATATTTTTTCTGCAACTTTCATCATGAAAATTTAAAACATTTAATACAGTTGAAAAACGAATTATATTGTTTAATAAAAAATAATAATGATAACACTAATGATAATATTGGATTTAAAAAAATAAATATTGTAAAGAAAAATGTTTACTAAAAACAATCAAAAATAATAATATATAATAACAATTAATTAATAGATAAATAGTAATTAAATAATAAAATAAAATACATTTCAAATTAAAATTTCAAATTAGTTTTTTTCTCCCAGTAAAAACAAAATAATAACAATAATACAGACAACATGACTCTGGTGGAGTTTCTCTTTTATTTTGTTACATCTTGCAGTCAGACTGCAGCTGGTCCACACATACACACACGCACAGTTCTGCTGGCTGTGTTGTAGCCAGGGATCTGAGATCAGAGGTCATCAGCAGGATATCTACCTGTCTTTAGTTAGTAAAGTTTTCTGACGGAGAACCAGGTGTCCCTGGAGGTCAGAGGTCAGAGATCAGGGATCAGAGGTCATGATATCTAGCAGCCCAGTCCACTGATGGAGCCGATGCGGTCCATCTTCATCCCGAAGCAGCCACGGCCGCCCGTCATCGACTTCCGGCTCCGCCTCCTCATCTTGGAGCGCCGCTGTAGGAAGTCCAGGAAGAACCGCGGCACCGCCTCCCGCCCTGCGCCGCCGCTCACCACTAATCCCCCGGGGCGAGAGGAGGAGGGGGTGGGGCGTCCAGCAGAGCCCTCTGTGATGTCATCAGAGGTGGGAGGGCCCATGATGAGGGAGGAGAGGTGAGAGCCAAACAGAGAGTGTAAGACCTGAGACAGAGAGAGACAGAGAGTCGCCACAGTTACTGAAAACTGAAGTTATATAGAAAAAGCCTCTCCTGTCCTCTCCTCTCTGCTCTATGTAAACATCCTCTTCTGTCCTCTCCTTTCTGCTCTGTGTAAACAGCCTCTCTTGTCCTGTCCTCTCCTCTCTGCTCTGTGTAAACAGCCTCTCCTGTCCTCTCCTCTCTGCTCTGTGTAAACAGATTCTCAGTCAATATTTGTCACGTGACTGTTGGTCTCAGCAGAATCAATCATGTCTTCACAGTATCTCTGAGGAGCAGACTGTTTAAAGTTTAAATGGAGTCTCTAGGTGAAATTATGCCGGAGAAGTAGACGTTTAAAAATCTCCAATTATTGTTCTTTTTCGCTCATTTTTTTCGGCCGTCCCATTCATTTCAATGCAAAATTTTGGGCAGTTTTTCGCGACTTATGAGGAAGAAGAAGAAATTCACAGTATAACAGTAGTGCTCGGTGCGATTGCCCCGTGGCCCTAATGATGATGATGATGATGATGATGATGAAGATGAAGATGAGGATGAGGATGAGGATGAGGATGATGATGATGATGATAATGATGATGGTCTTCACTGACCTGTTTGTCGTTTCGTTGAGGTGACGGTCTGGACTCTGTGGCGAGGGCGAGGAAGAGAAGTAGAGCAACAACACAGGAGAAAGAAGAAGAAGAAGCCATCTTTGTTTGGAGAAAAGAAAAGTAATTAAATACAGTAATTAACACAAAATCTACTTTTAATACCTTTAATATATCAGATTATATTTCGGTTACATTTTATCGTACATGAAATAACAAGGGAAGTTTTGGGACATATTGGATTCTTCCTCCGTCACAGTTTATGTGATATCTGTTTGTGTTATTTTAATAGAATTTACTCAACTGCTTTTATCATTCATGATGAATATTCATAAATTAAAAACATGGCCACTTTATATTGATAAGCCACAAGTCTCCTCTTTACTGATATGCCCACTTTATGTTGATAACCCACGAGTCTCTTTACTGACATGCCCACTTTATGCTGATAGCCCACAAGTTTCCTCTTTACTGACATGCCCACTTTATGCTGATAACCCACGAGTCTCCTCTTTACTGACATGCCCACTTTATGTTGATAAACCATGAGTCTCCTCTTTACTGACATACCCACTTAATGTTGATAACCAACGAGTCTCTTTACTGACATGCCCACTTTATGTTGATAACCCATGAGTCTCCTCTTTACAGACATGCCCACTTTATGCTGAAAACCCACGAGTCTCCTCTTTACTGGCATGCCCACTTTATGCTGATAACTCACAAGTCTCCTCTTTACTGACATGCCCACTTTATGCTGATAACCCATGAGTCTCCTCTTTACAGACATGCCCACTTTATGCTGATAACCCACAAGTCTCCTCTTTACAGACATGCCCACTTTATGCTGATAACCAATGAGTCTCCTCTTTACAGACATGCCCACTTTATTCTGATAACCCACAAGTCTCTTTACTGACCTGCCACTTTATGCTGATAACCCACAAGTCTCCTCTTTACAGACATGCCCACTTTATGTTGATAACCCATGAGTCTCTTCTTTACAGACATGTCCACTTTATGCTGATAACCCACGAGTCTCCTCTATACTGACATGCCCACTTTATGCTGATAACCCACAAGTCTCCTCTTTACTGACATGCCCACTTTATGTTGATAACCCATGAGGCTCCTCTTTACAAACATGCCCACTTTATGCTGATAACCCACAAGTCTCCTCTTTACTGACATGCCCACTTTATGCTGATAACCCACAAGTCTCCTCTTTACTGACATGCCCACTTTATGTTGATAACCCATGAGGCTCCTCTTTACAAACCTGCCCACTTTATGTTGATAACCCATGAGTCTCCTCTTTAGTGACATGCCCACTTTATGTTGATAACACACGAGTCTCCTCTTTACTGACATGCCCACTTCATGCTGATAACCCACAAGTCTCCTCTTTACTGACATGCCCACTTTATGCTACTAACCCACGAGTCTCCTCTTTACTCACATGCCCACTTTATGCTGATAATAGTCAGTGTTTCTCCTGCAGTAAATGTGTTGTTGTGTCCTCGTGTGTGAATCTTTGTGCATCCTGGGATCCCTAAACAGTCTGTGAGCCTCATAAATCGGGTCTGACTAGAAAGCTGAGACTCTTGTGCATTCAGTGAGCCCAATGTTCTTCATGTGTGGTGATGTTAGTGAGTGGAACTTGAGCTCAGTGTATAAAATGTACTGCTGTGACCGCCAATGAAACTTTACAACCACCAACCAGAGACCTGGAGCATTCAGAGGATGGATGGCTGAGACACTAGATTCACAATAAGCAGCAACACAACACAAGTGCTGCCATACAATCACACAAAATACACAAACCTACTAAATATCAAAAGTTCCTGAAGCCAGGAGCATGGATTTTTCAGTTGTTCTAAAGGTCTTGCTATCTGAATAATTCTGGAGGATTTTATACATTTTTATGAATTCTCCTGTCAAATGTGTGGAACAAACGGTATCAACCATCAACCAGAAAAACTTATAATAATTAGTATTATATTATATTTGCATTATATTTGTATATGTTATGATAATAAATATATGAATTAAAATAAATTTAATTAAAAATGTAATGCATTTTAAACTGACACTATATTCCATAAAAATTCCACAAAAATAAGCATATTGTTTCATTTTATAATTGTATAAGACTAAATGAGATCAAGTTAGATTTATGATGTCACATGAATCAGATGAAATCATATAAAACTTTATTAATCTCTGGGATGTTCTTCACATGTGAAGTAGAAGCATACCATAAGAAAGAATAACAGTAATAATAAAAACAACAACAAACAAACAAACAATTTAAAATATATAATTAAATGCATAATGAATAAAATAATGTAAAAATATAAAAATAAGGAATATTAAAGCAGCAGAACTTACTGTCAGAAAGATGAGGAGAAATTTTCCAACAAAAATACAAAAAAAATCACAAAAATACTGCAGAAGATTCCGCTGGTCGTCAATCAGAAAAATCACAATGTTTTTCAATCAAAATATTGATTATTGGTCTCAGACGACGTCGTTAGAGACTATAAACATTGATTTTCCGAATGGAGTCTGGTGAGTCTGTCCTGCTCAGCGTCAGGACGGGTCGCTGGTCTACACACAACACACACACACACACACACACTTATATACCATCAGCGCCGTGATGTCACACATTCTTACCACCGCACCCCCGACGACGGGTCACACACACACACACACACACACACACACACACAAACTGTGAAACTGAAACAAATAAAGTTTCATGAAAAAAAAAGTCTATTCAGAAACAACAAATCACATTTTAATTAGGAGGTCCTGGAGTCCTGGAGAAGGTTCCTGGAGTCCTGGAGGAGGACAAAAGATCCAACGAGAGGCTCAAATGGGCCTGGAAAAGGTTCCTGAAGTCCTTGAGGTATTTAGGGGGACCTTGAAATCCTTGGTGAGGTTCCAAGGGTCCTTGAGGAGTATCATAAGTCCTTGAGGAGGCTACATGGTTGTGAATGAGGTTCCGTTGATCCTTAAAAAAGATCCAGGAGTTCTTGAGGAGAATCAGAGGGCCTTAAAGAGAGTTGTAGGGGGTTCCAGGGTTCTGCAGAGTACAACAAGTCCTTGAGGAGGTTCTTGGAGACCTGGAAGTTGTAAAGGGGCCTCAGAGGTCCTTGAACTGGCGGAGGTGCTTGGAATCCTTGAGTTGATCCTGAAAACGATCCCAGCTTCTGCTAACCGCTTCAAGGACCCTGGAACGTCAGGTGAACACACCTGCAGCCAATCAGAGTTCAGCATTCTGTCGCTCTCAGGCCGCCACGACCTCTGACCCCGCAGCCCCGCCTCGCTGTAAACCATCACCGCAGAGACAGGATAGTCGTTAGCAACTATTTCCTGTGGAAGGGGGTGGGGCTACAGAGGTGTGTGTGTGTGTGTGTGTGTGTGTGTGTGTGTGTGTGTGTTTAATGACCCCCCGTCGTCTTTGTCCCACTCAGACAAAACTCCACCCCCCATTCAATCGCCGACGTCATGACACACACACACACACACACACACACACACACAAACACACAGTAAGAATGGCTCATCAATCACCTTATTAGAGAGAAAGAGGTCACCGATCACATAACGATCAGTCTGTGTTTGTGTGTTTGTGTGTGTGTGTTTGTGTGTGTGTGTGTGTGTGTGTGTGTGTGTGTGTGTGTGTGTGTGTGTGTCACTGTGTGTGGGCAGGAATGTTGTGTGCGTCACAAACACAGAGAGACACACACTCGTCCTCACTAACCAGGTCGAGGGTTCCAGGGTCCTTGAAAAGAAGCCAGAATTGAAATGCATAGACAAACGGTCCTTCAGGAAGTTCCACAGGGGCTTGAAGAGTTTTCAGGACTCCTTGAGGATCTTTACTGTGAATGTATTGTGAATAAACGGATCTAAAGGAGCTGAAATAACTCCAACATGATGCTGAAATGATTCATTGTCAGGTCTGAAGAACACAAGAACACTACTGTTACAATGATAGTTTTCTGGATGGACTCTGGTTGATCAGCGCACTAACCAGATCCTGTTAAAAACATTAAATTCTGCTCCTCAGAGACACTGTGAAGACATGAGGAGAGGAGAGGACAGGAGAGGAGAGGAGAGGCTGTTTACACATATGTAAAAACATATGTAGACGTTCAGGAAGAACTCAGGACACTCAAAGTGAAGTCGGATCAATGATAGGTATAATGGTCTGTAAACCTCTGGCTGCTGTCACTGTGGTGGAAGATTCCACAGCTGTTAATTTCTGTTGATTGCTCTGCTCTGATTGGTCGACCCCAAAGCCTTTCATCCATCTCTCGCAGAAAGAGAGAACCAGACACACGCAGACAGACACACACACACACACACACACACACACGTAACTTTATGTGATTACAGTTACAGATACACACACACACACACACGCACACACATGCTTCACACACACACATACAGACACACACGTAACTTTATGTGATTTTAGTTACATACACACATGCAAGCGTAAGCATGCACGCTCCTCCAGATACACGTTTCTCTCACACACACACACACACACACACACACACACACACACACACACATTTTGAGGTTAAAGGTCATAGTTTGCTAATAAATACTTGAAAAGGAATAATATAGTATCATAACATTACTAGTATTAATTGTTTGAATTCTCTGAAGAATCTCATCATAGTGTACACACACCGGCAGTAGTCCCCGTGGCCCTTTCAGAATTTCCCCAGAGGAAATTTTCTAGTTTTATATTTTATACAGATTTTATTCGTTGTGATGTTTCCTGCTCAGTTGCTTCAGTAAAACTTCTCACACGGCTGCTCGTCACCAAGCAACGGGCTCCCTTCTCCACAGACTGTTCGACCAATCAGCATTGACGTCACAGCCGTGTGTGTGTGTGTGTGTGTGTGTGTGTGTGTGTGTGTGTGAGTGATTAATGGATCTGGTAGTGTGAGAAATCTGTTTTATATCTCTGCCTCACAAACTAAAATTAGGCTCAGCGTGTACCTTTCAAAGTAAAACAAAACTTTGTTCACTTTATACTAGTAACTCCTCCACTTCCTGTTACCAAAATAAAACACTCAGAGTGAAGTTTTATCTTTCATCTTTATTGTGTTTTATATAGAAAACATCATTAATGGAATTATAACTGGGGAGGCGGGGTCACATCCGCCGTGACCTCCGACCCCTCACCCCCAGGCTGCAGGGGGTAGGGTCTTTGGGGGGGGGGTCCTGGGCTGTCAGTCAGTTGTCACAGCAACAGACAGACAGGAAGTCAGACGGAGCTTCAGTTGATCTTTGGGTGACGGAAGTCTTTACCCGCAAACTTGGCCTTGTCCCCGAGCTCCTCCTCGATCCTAAAGTCAGAGGTCAGCAAACAGGTAAACTAACTGCCATGCTTTTACTTGGTAAACCAACAGCCATGCTTTTCCTTTGTACACTACAAGCCATGCTTTTACTTTGTAAACCAACAGCCATGCTTTTACTTTGTAAACCAACAGCCATGCATTTACTTTGTAAACAAAAGACAGCCATGCTTTTACTTTGTAAACCAACAGTCATGCTTTACTTTGTAAACCAACAGCCATGCTTTTACTTTGTAAACCAACAGCCATGGTTTTTCTTTGTAAACCAACAGCCATGCCTTTTCTTTGTAAACCAACAGCCATGCCTTTTCTTTGTAAACCAACAGCCATGCTTTTACTTTGTAAACCAACAGCCATGCTTTTTCTTTGCAAACCAACAGCCATGCTTTTACTTTGTAAACCAAAAGCCATGCTTTTCCTTTGTAAACCAACAGCCATGCTTTTACTTTGTAAACCAAAAGCCATGCTTTTTCTTTGTAAACCAACAGCCATGCTTTTACTTTGTAGACTAAACGTGTTAATGACAGGAAGTTGTTACCTCATCAGCTGGTTGTATTTGGCGAGACGTTCCGACCTGCAGGGAGCACCGGTCTTAATCTGAGAGAGAGACAGGTAGAGAGAGAGACAGGTGGTCAGTGATCAGACACATATAGTACAGTTGTTATTTTCATCTGTCTGTCTGTCTGTCTGTCTGTCTGTCTGCGTACCTGTCCGGTGCAGAGTCCGACCACCAGGTCAGAGATGAAGGTGTCTTCAGTCTCTCCAGAGCGATGGCTGACCATCACACCCCAACCACTGCTCTGAGCCAGCTTACACCTGAGGGGAAGACAGGTCATCAGTCAATCATACAGACAGACGTACGGACAGACAGACAGACAGACAGACAGACAGACAGACGTCTTACGCCTGGATGGACTCGGTCACAGAGCCGATCTGGTTGACTTTGAGCAACAGACAGTTGCAGGCCTTCTTCTCCACCGCCTGCTGGATCCTCTTGGGGTTGGTCACCGTCAGGTCGTCTCCTACGATCTGATTGGTCAGAAAAACACACATACACACACAGGTGAGACGCTGTGAGGACGCCACGCCCAGAGCTTTCATCTAGAACCTGTCTGTCTCACCTGGATGTCTGTGGAGGCGGTGAACTTGGCCCAGTTCTCCCAGTCGTCCTGGTCGAATGGATCCTCGATGGACAGGACTGCAGACAGACAGGTAGACAGACACACAGGCACAAAGACAGACAGACAGATAGATAGAGACAGAGAGGCACAAAGACATACAGATAGAGACAAAGAGACAGACAGACAGATACAGACAGACAGACAGACAGAGACAGAAAGACAGACAGACACAAAGACAGACAGATAGAGACAAAGAGACAGAGAGACAGACAGACAGACAGACAGACAGACAGAGACAGAGAGACAGACAGGCAGACAGACAGACAGAGAGACATGCACACATACAGACAGACAGACAGACAGACAGACAGACAGACAGACAGTTTTTCCTGAATTATAAAACGTGTTGAAAAACAACTCTAAAACAACTCTTAGCATCACATTATTTGCGGTGTCTAGATGACTGCTGGTTTACGAACATATCAGTCTGAAGCTGAATAAAGAGATTTATGTGTGATTTAATGTGAATTAACGGATCAAAAGGTGCTGAAATAACTACAACATGAGGCTGAATTGATGCTTTGTCAGAACACAAGAACACTGCTGTTAAAATGATGGTTTTCTGACTGGAGTCTGGTTCGATCAAAGAAATCTCATTGCTGGTTTCTGAAATCTGTATGAGGCTGTAACAGCAGTATGGAGTGTGTTTTCACCGGGGTAGTTCTTGATGAAGCTGCGGTACAGGTCTCCCAGCTTCTCGCCGCTGATGTGTCTGGCCGGGTCGTCGGGGGACTTGAAGTCCAGGTCGTACTTTCCGCTGCGGTAGAACTCGGAGGCGGCCACGTCCATGCCCACAATGATCTTATCGGGGTAACCGGCCTTCTCGATGGCCGACTTCAGGAGCTCCAGAGCTGCAGGCAGACAGACGGGTTATCAACCGATCCATAAAGACAGACAAATAGACAGACAGGTGGGTGTCTCACCCTCGTTGTTCTCCAGGATGTTGGGGGCGAAGCCGCCCTCGTCTCCTACGTTGGTGGCGTCTTTGCCGTACTTGGCCTTGATGACATTCTTCAGGTTGTGGTACACCTGAACAACATCATCACACTCAGTATTAGTTTGTTTCATTCTGAACTCCGACACTAACAGACTTTACTCCAGTCCTGATAATCTCACCTCGGCTCCAATCCTCATGGCCTCGTGGAAGTTTGCGGCTCCAACGGGAAGAATCATGAACTCTTGCATGGCCAGTTTGTTTCCAGCGTGGCTGCCGCCATTGATGACGTTAAAGGCCTGAAGAGAAGAACTCAATCTTTATATCAACCAAACCAGCTTTGAACTTTACTTTACATTTCTACCATTAGATTAGCAACTTATGCTAAATTATAGTCATCTGCGCCAATGACTAGCCGCATAAACTAACTTTATAGCTGATGTCAGAGCTAAAGCCCCTCCCACCCACGTTAAGCCCGGTCCACTCACAGGGACAGGAAGTATGACTTCTTTGTGTCCAGCGAGGTCGGCGATGTGGCGGTACAGAGGGACGCCCTTCTCCGCTGCGCCGGCCTTACAGACCGCCAGAGACACGCCCAGGATGGCGTTAGCACCAAACTTAGCTGAGGAGAGACAGACGGGTCAGAGAGAGAGACAGGTCAGAGAGAGATAGACAGGTCAGAGATACAGACAGGTCAGAGAGAGAGAGACAGACGGGTCAGAGAGAGTGAGAGACAGACAGACGGGTTAAAGAGAGAGACAGGTCAGAGAGAGAGAGACAGGTCAGAGAGACAGACAGGTCAGAGAGAGAGAGACAGACGGGTCAGAGAGAGAGACAGGTCAGAGAGAAAGACAGACAGACGGGTCAGAGAGAGAGACAGATGGGTCAGAGAGAGAAAGACAGGACAGAGAGAGAGACAGACAGACGGGTCAGAGAGAGACAGACAGACGGGTCAGAGAGAGAGACAGACAGACGGGTCAGAGAGACACATGGGTTAGACACAGAGAGAGAGTGAAAGACAGGTCAGAGAGACAGACAGGTCATAGAGAGAGAGACAGGCAGGTCAGAGTGACAGACAGATCAGACAGAGAGACTGATGGGTCAGACAGAGAGAGACAGACAGGTTAGAGAGACAGGCTGGTTAGACAGAGAGGGACAGTTCAGAGAGAGGGAGACAGATTGATCAGAGAGAGAGAGACAGATTGATCAGAGAGAGAGAGACAGGTCAGAGAGACAGACAGGTCATAGAGAGAGAGACAGGTGGGTCAGAGTGACAGACAGATCAGACAGAGAGACAGATGGGTCAGACAGAGAGAGACAGACAGGTTAGAGAGACAGGCGGGTTAGACAGAGAGGGACAGGTGAGAGAGAGAGAGACAGACGGGTCAGAGAGAGACAGACAGGTAAGACAGAGAGAGACAGGCGGGTCAGAGAGACAGACAGGTCAGAGAGACGAACAGGTCAGAGAGACAGACGGCTCCTTACATTTGTTCTCAGTGCCGTCCAGCTCCAGCATGAACTTGTCGATCTTCTCCTGGTCGACAACACTGAATTTCTGGAGAGACAGACAGACAGACAAAAGAAGTGAGACAGGAAACAGAAACATAGGGGCCTGTGCCCAGTTGTGACCCAGTTCTGGTGGGAACCCTCTGGTGGATCTGAGCTGTGGGTGTTGTTACCTTCTCGATCAGCTGGGGGGCGATGTCCTTATTCACATGGTCCACAGCCTTCACTGTACCTGAGGAGACAAAACACACACCTGAACACGGAGGGGACATCATACACATCTGAACACTGAGGGGACTTGAACCCTGTGGGTACCTGAACCCTATGGGGACCTAGTCTTACCTTTGCCCAGGTAGCGGCTCTTGTCTCCATCACGGAGCTCCAGAGCTTCATGGACTCCAGTAGAAGCACCGCTGGGGACCGCAGCCCTGAAGAGACCTGAGAGACAGACAGGCAGAGAGAAAGAGACAGGCAGAGAAAGAGACAGGCAGAGAGAGAGAGAGACAGGAAGAGAGAGAGAGACAGGAAGAGAGAGAGAGACATGAAGAGAGAGAGCCGTTGCAAGGTAGATTGTTTTTCTTGTACTTCCAGTCTTTATGCTAAACTAAGCTAACAGTTTCCCTCTGCTTCTAGTCTTTATGCTAATCTAAGCTAACAGTTTCCCTCTGCTTCTAGTCTTTATACTAAGCTAAGCTAACACTTTCCCTCTGCTTCTAGTCTTTATGTTAAGCTAAGCTAACAGTTTCCCTCTGCTTCTAGTCTTTATGCTAAACTATGCTAATAGTTTCCCTCTGCTTCTAGTCTTTATGCTAAGCTATGCTAACAGTTTCCCTCAGCTTCTAGTCTTTATGCTAAGCTAAGCTAACAGTTTCCCTCTGCTTCTAGTCTTTATGCTAAGCTAGGCTAACAGTTTCCCTCTGCTTCAAGTCTTTATGCTAAGCTAGGCTAACAGTTTCCCTCTGCTTCCAGTCTTTATGCTAAGCTAAGCTATAAGCTAGGAAATCACTCTGGCTGTGGCCTACGTAAATAATTAAAAATAAATAAATAAAAAACAAAAAATAAATGAATAAATGTACAATACATTCAACTATGATTCCAAAAGTTTGTGACAATGTGTAAAATTAAAAAAATGTGAATTTAATTCAAAATACACTTATATATTTATAATTTGAAAAAATTTGAAAGTCCTTGGAATCGTAAAAACATGGAAACTTTTATGGCTGTTGACAATATTTTCTGATTTATTGACGATTTAAAGACCAACGTTCATATTTCTGATCTGAGCACAGAATTAATAACTAGAAAATTCCTAAAGAAATTTTGATTGTGTGCTTGCCTCTGGACCGTGACTCTCGTGGCTCATCAAAAGGGGCACGGATTAAACAGGGACTTTCTGCTGAGTACACTCACACCTCATACAAGTCTCTAGGACAAACGGTTCACTAGTTAGTAAAATGGGCGTGGCTTATCAAAAGGGGCGGGGTTATCAATCACCAGTTAAACGGACTCTATGCTGAGTAATCTGACATCTTATACAAGTTTCTAGGACAAACGGTTCATTACTTAGTAAAAGGGGGCGTGGCTAATAAAAAGGGCGGGAATTTATGAATTATTGTTATGTAGAACTGAAAAGTGATGAACCATCATCATGCATGACAAGTTTGAGGCAGATTGGACAATGTATGGTCAAGTTATAAGGTCTCGTGTTTTATGAAGAAAGCCATGTCTGTTTACTTAGAGTAAACTGACAGTTATCAGTTAGAATGTCTGTGTTGGAGGAGGGGGGGCTTTGGTAGCTAAGCAACCACGTGGCCAGGTGGAGTCGACCAATCAGAGCAGAGCAATCAACTGAAATTAACTGACGATGGAGACAGTTCCATCAAAGTGAGCAGACAGAGGTCGACAAACTTGAAATTCTGGCCTCGAACAGAAAGCATTTTCGGCAAAACCATAATACCTATCATTGATCCGACTTCACTTTGAGCGTCCTGAGTTCTTCCTGAACATCTACATATGTTTTTTTTTAAGAAAAATGAAAAAATAGCTTTGTTAGAGCGATTTTAAAAAACTGTTAATTTTTTTTTTTTGAGAAATCTTCCTTCATTTTTAATATGGGAGCCGATGCGGCAGTTGGTGCATTTTGTTTGAGCATCTGTGCGTCCTGCGCCCAAACTATAACTCTGACAGCTTTACCAGAGGATTGTGAGTGAGAGGACAAATTTTCCTACGTTTCTATGTATAAATTATTTCTGTAGAGTGAAATTTGCGGCCTGGAGCGCAGTTTTCAAATTTATTTTTTGACAATTCTTTCTCTCCCTCTACACTCTGTTTGATGACTTCTCCACTCTCGACTCTCCATAGGGTTACATTGGGGGGATTTTTTGACGTGTTTTTGCCCAATAATTTGAAAACCGTTTGTCGAAACCCTTATAAAAGTCATAGCACACTTGTCATGGGCGAGCCGGTCGATTTGATACCTTTTTTGTGTATGTGCGACCAAAACTCTGGGAGGAGTAGTCGACCGAAAAATGACACGGAAGAAACGGAAGAATAACTAGAAAATTCCTAAAGAAATTTTGATTGTGTGCTTGCCTCTGGACCGTGACTCTCGTGGCTTATCAAAAGGGGCACGGATTAAACAGGGACTTTCTGCTGAGTGCACTAACACCTCGTACAAGTCTCTAGGACAAACGGTTCACTAGTTAGTAAAATGGGCGTGGCTTATCAAAAGGGGCGGGGTTATCAATCACCAGTTAAACAGGGACTCTATGCTGAGTAATCTGACATCTTATACAAGTTTCTAGGAGAAACGGTTCATTAGTTAGTAAAAGGGGGCGTGGCTAATAAAAAGGGCGGGAATTTATGAATTATTGTTATGTAGAACTGAAAAGTGATGAACCATCATCATCCATGACAAGTTTGAGGCAGATTGCACAATGTATGGTCAAGTTATAAGGTCTCGTGTTTTATGAAGAAAGCCATGTCTGTTTACTTAGAGTAAACTGACAGTTATCAGTTAGAATGTCTGTGTTGGAGGAGGGGGGGGCTTTGGTAGCTAAGCAACCACGTGGCCAGGTGGAGTCGACCAATCAGAGCAGAGCAATCAACTGAAATTAACTGACGATGGAGACAGTTCCATCAAAGTGAGCAGACAGAGGTCGACAAACTTGAAATTCTGGCCTCGAACAGAAAGCATTTTCGGCAAAACCATAATACCTATCATTGATCCGACTTTACTTTGAGCGTCCTGAGTTCTTCCTGAACATCTCCATATGTTTTTTTTTAAGAAAAATGAAAAAATAGCTTTGTTAGAGCGATTTTAAAAAACTGTTAAATTTTTTTTTTGAGAAATCTTCCTTCATTTTTAATATGGGAGCCGATGCGGCAGTTGGTGCATTTTGTTTGAGCATCTGTGCGTCCTGCGCCCAAACTATAACTCTGACAGCTTTACCAGAGGATTGTGAGTGAGAGGACAAATTTTCCTACGTTTCTATGTATAAATTATTTCTGTAGAGTGAAATTTGCGGCCTGGAGCGCAGTTTTCAAATTTATTTTTTGACAATTCTTTCTCTCCCTCTACACTCTGTTTGATGACTTCCCCACTCTAGACTCTCCATAGGGTTACATTGGGGGGATTTTTTGACGTGTTTTTGCCCAATAATTTGAAAACCGTATGTCGAAACCCTTAGAAAAGTCATAGCACACTTGTCATGGGCGAGCCGGTCGGTTTGATACCTTTTTTGTGTATGTGCGGCAAAAACTCTGGGAGGAGTAGTCGACCGAAAAATGACACGGAAGAAACGGAAGATTAAAAATAATAACTAGAAACAAAATTCCAGGGAAATTTTGGAGTGCCACGGGACTACTGCCGGATGATTCTCGTGGTTTGAATCACCAGTTAAACAGGGACTCTGTCCTGAGTTCACAGACACCTCATACAAGTCTGTAGGACAAACGGTTCAAAAGTTAGTAAAAGGGGGCGTGGCTACTCAAGGGGGCGTGGCTTCAATCACCAGTTAAACAGGGACTCTGTCCTGAGTTCACAGACACCTCATACAAGTCTGTAGGACAAACGGTTCATTAGTTAAGAAAGGGGGCGTGGCTAATCAAAAAGGGCGGGAATTTATGAAATATTGTTATGTAGACAATCAGTGATGAGCCATCATCATGTATGACAAGTTTGACGCAGATTGGACAATGTATGGTCAAGTTAAAAGAGTTAACTGTTTTCAGTTAAAATGTCTGTGTTGGAGGAGGGGAGAGGGAGGGGGGGGGAGCTTTGGTAGCTAAGCAACCACGTGGCCAGGTGGAGTCGACCAATCAGAGCAGAGCAATCAACAGAAACTAACTGTCACTGACAATGCTTTGCTAAAGTGAGCAGCCAGAGGTGGACAAACTGAAAATTCTGGCCTCGAACAGAAAGCATTTTCGGCAAAACCATGATACCTATCACTGATCCGACTTCACTTTGAGCGTCCTGAGTTCTTCCTGAACGTCTACATATATTTTTTTTTAAGAAAAATGAAAAAATAGCTTTGTTAGAGCGATTTAAAAAAACTCTTACATCTGATTTTTTCAAAAATCCTCACGTGTTTTTAATATGGGACTCAATGGGGCAGTTGATGCGTTTTGGTGGCACTTCTCTGTGTCCTGCGCCCAAACTATAACTCTGACAGCTTTACCAGAGGATTGTGAGTGAGAAGACAAATTTTCCTCCGTTTCTATGTATAAATTATTTCTGTAGAGTGGAATTTGCGGCCTGGAGCGCAGTTTTCAAATTTATTGTGTGACAATTCCTTCTCTCCCTCTCCACTCTGCGTGATGACATCATCACTCTGCACTCTGAACATTCCGCGCAATACACACACATGGGAAAATCACCCTCCCCATTAGTTTGGAAAAATGGAAATGTTTTCGCACTTCGTGCGAAAACTATACGTGCAATTGCTCTGAAATTTCACAGGACTAGAGTTAAATTCAGGCCCTACAACTTCCTAAATCGGTTCGGAATTTTACGAGCAACGGTTTGCGAATGGTGAGGCCCCAAAGTTTGCGCAATGCGTTCCGGATGGGCCGAAAAGTGCACGTTTGTGCACGTTGTGCAAAAACGTGCACGCCGATCGCTAAAAAAAGTCATTCCACACGATTCCCGATTAGGGCGCAACTTTTGACGTTTTTACTTTTCGCGATTTCTCAAAGCTGCGAGACTAGTTACGCGCCAAAGTTTTTACGGAAGAATAATCTATAATAAATAAATAAATAATAAACATGAGCAATAATAAGAGATGCCTCGTGCTTCGCACGAGGCACTCATCCTCACTGCTTGCAGTGAAGATGAGTGCCTCGCTGCTCAGCCGTGGCACTAACTAGAAAATTTCTAAAGAAATTTTGATTGTGTGCTTGCCTCTGGACCGTGACTCTCGTGGCTTATCAAAAGGGGCACGGATTAAACAGGGACTTTCTGCTGAGTACACTCACACCTCATACAAGTCTCTAGGACAAACGGTTCATTGGTTATGAAAGGGGGCGTGACTAATCAAAAAGGGCGGGAATTTATGAAATATTGTTATGTATAAGTGGTCAGTGATGAACCATCATCATGCTTGACAAGTTTGAGGAAGACTGGACAATGTATGGTCAAGTTATAAGGTCTCATGTTTTATGAAGAACAACATGTCTGTTTACTTAGAGTAAACTGACAGTTATCAGTTAGAATGTCTGTGTTGGAGGAGGGGAGGGGGGAGGGGGGGGACTTTGGTAGCTAAGCAACCACGTGGCCAGGTGGAGTCGACCAATAAGAGCAGAGCAATCAACTGAAATTAACTGCTGTTGGAGAAAGTTCCGCAGACAGAGGTGGACAAACTGAAATTTCTGGCCTCGAACAGAAAGCATTTTTGGCAAAACCATAATACCTATCATTGATCCGACTTCACTTTGAGCGTCCTGAGTTCTTCCTGAACATCTACATATGTTTTTTTTTAAGAAAGATGAAAAAATAGCTTTGTTAGAGTGATTTAAAAAAACGGTTAAATTTTTTTTGGGGAGAAATCTTCCTGCATTTTTAATATTGGAGCCAATGAGGCAGTTGGTGCGTTTTGTTTGTGCATCTGTGCGTCCTGCGCCAAAACTATAACTCTGACAGCTTTACCAGAGGATTGTGAGTGAGAGGACAAATTTTCCTACGTTTCTATGTATAAATTATTTCTGTAGAGTGAAATTTGCGGCCTGGAGTGCAGTTTTCAAATTCATTTTTTGACAATTCGTTCTCTCCCTCTACACTCTGTTTGATGACATCACCGCTCTAGACTCTCCATAGGGTTACATTGGGGGGATTTTTTGACGTGTTTTTGCCCAATAATTTGAAAACCGTTTGTCGAAACCCTTAGAAAAGTCATAGCACACTTGTCATGGCCGAGCCGGTCGATTTGATACCTTTTTTGTATATGTGCGACCAAAACTCTGGGAGGAGTAGTCGACCGAAAAAACACCACGGAAGAAACGGAAGAATAAAAATAAAAAGAAATAGTCCCGGTGAATAGTAGTTAGTGTGCTTTTGCAAGCAAGCACACAAAATAATAAAAATAGTTACGGTGAATAGTAGTTAGTGTGCTTTTGCAAGCAAGCACACAAAACTAGAAACAAAATTCCAGGGAAATTTTGGAGTGCCACGGGACTACTGCCGGATGATTCTCGTGGTTTAAATCAGCAGTTAAACAGGGACTCTGTCCTGAGTTCACAGACACCTCATACAAGTCTGTGGCACAAACGGTTCACTAGTTAGTAAAAAGGGGCGTGGCTACTCAAAGGGGGCGTGGCCTCAATCACCAGTCAAACAGGGACTCTGTCCTGAGTTCACAGACACCTCATACAAGTCTGTAGGACAAACGGTTCACTAGTTAGTAAAAGGGGCGTGGCTTATCAAAAGGGGCGGGGTTATCAATCAACAGTTAGACAGGGATGCCATGCTGAGTAATCTGACACCTCATACAAGTTTCTAGGACAAACGGTTCATTAGTTAAGAAAGGGGGCGTGGCTAATCCAAAAGGGCGGGAATTTATGAAATGTTGTTATGTACAACTGGTCAGTGATGAGCCATCATCATGCATGACAAGTTTGAAGCAGATTGGACAATGTATGGTCAAGTTATAAGGTCTCGTGTTTAATGAAAGAACGCCATGTCTGTTCAGTGAGAATGTCTGTGTTGGAGGGGGGGGGGGGGGGGGGGGGGGGAGTAGGAGGTTGGGGGAGGCTTTGGTAGCTAAGCAACCACGTGGCCAGGTGGAGTCGACCAATCAGAGCAGAGCAATCAACAGAAACTAACTGAAGGTGGAGAAAGTTCTGCCACACTGAGCAGCCAGAGGTGGACCAACTGAAAATTCTGGCCTCGAACAGAAAGCGTTTTCGGCAAAACCATAATACCTATCACTGATCCGACTTCACTTTGAGCGTCCTGAGTTCTTCCTGAACGTCTACATATATTTTTTTTTAAGAAAAATGAAAAAATGGCTTTGTTAGAGCGATCTAAAAAAATTGTAAAATCTGATTATTTCAAAAATCCTTGTGTGTTTTTAATATGGGACTCAATGGGGCAGTTGTTGCGTTTTGGTGGCACTTCTCTGTGTCCTGCGCCCAAACTAAAACTCTGACAGCTTTACCAGAGGATTGTGAGTGAGAAGACAAATTTTCCTACGTTTCTATGTATAAATTATTTCTGTAGGGTGGATTTTGCGGCCTGGAGCGCAGTTTTCAAATTTATTTTCTGACAATTCCTTCTCTCCCTCTCCACTCTGCTTGATGACATCACCGCTCTAGTTTCTGAACATTCCGCGCAATACACACACATGGGAAAATCGCCGTCCCCATTAGTTTGGAAAAATGGAAATGTTTTCGCACTTCGTGCGAAAACTAAACGTGCAATCGCTCTGAAATTTCACAGGACTAGAGTTAAATTCAGGCCCTACAACTTTCTAAATCGGTTCGGAATTTTACGAGCAACGGTTTGCGAATGGTGAGGCCCCAAAGTTGGCGCAATGCGTTCCGGATGGGCCGAAAAGTGCACGTTTGTGCACGTTGTGCGAAAACGTGCGCGCCGATCGCTAATAAAAGTCATTCCACACGATTCCCGATTAGGGCGCAACTTTTGACGTTTTTACTTTTTGCGATTTCTCAAAGCTGCGAGACTAGTTACGCGCCAAAGTTTTTACGGAAGAATAATCTATAATAATAATAATAACTAGAAACAAAATTCCAGGGAAATTTTGGAGTGCCACGGGACTACTGCCGGATGATTCTCGTGGCTTAAATCAGCAGTTAAACAGGGACTCTGTCCTGAGTTCACAGACACCTCATACAAGTCTGTAGGACAAACGGTTCACAAGTTAGTAAAAGGGGGCGTGGCTACTCAATGGGGGCGTGGCTTCAATCAGCAATTAAACAGGGACTCTGTCCTGAGTTCACAGACACCTCATACAGGTCTGTAGGACAAACGGTTCATTAGTTAGTAAAAGGGGGCGTGGCTAATCAAAAGGGGCGGGAATTTATGAAATATTGTTATTTAGACAATCAGTGATGAGCTATCATCATGTATGACAAGTTTGAGGCAGATTGGACAATGTATGGTCAAGTTAAAAGAGTTAACTGTTTTCAGTTAAAATGTCTGTGTTGGAGGAGGGGAGAGGGGGGGGGGGGGGCTTTGGTAGCTTAGCAACCACGTGGCCAGGTGGAGTCGACCAATCAGAGCAGAGCAAGCAACAGAAACTAACTGTCACTGACAATGCTTTGCTAAAGTGAGCAGCCAGAGTTGGACAAACTGAAAATTCTGGCCTCGAACAGAAAGCATTTTTGGCAAAACCATAATACCTATCACTTATCCGACTTCACTTTGAGCGTCCTGAGTTCTTCCTGAACATCTACATATATTTTTTTTTAAGAAAAATGAAAAAATAGCTTTGTTAGAGCGATCTAAAAAAACTGTTAAATCAGATTTTTTTTTAAATTCCTCGTGTGTTTTTAATATGGGACTCAATGGGGCAGTTGATGCGTTTTGGTGGCGCTTCTCTGTGTCCTGCGCCCAAACTATAACTCTGACAGCTTTACCAGAGGATTGTGAGTGAGACCACAAATTTTCCTCCGTTTCTATGTATAAATGATTTCTATAGAGTGAAATTTGCGGCTTGGAGCGCAGTTTTCAAATTTATTTTTTGACAATTCCTTCTCTCCCTCTCCACTCTGCTTGATGACATCACCAGTCTAGAGTCTGAACATTCCGCGCAATACACACACATGGGAAAATCGCCCTCCCCATTAGTTTGGAAAAATGGAAATGTTTTCGTACTTCGTGCGAAAACTATACGTGCAATCGCTTTGAAATTTCACAGGACTAGAGTTAAATTCAGGCCCTACAACTTTCTAAATCGGTTCGGAATTTTATGAGCAACGGTTTGCGAATGGTGAGGCCCCAAAGTTGGCGCAATGCGTTCCGGATGGGCCAAAAAGTGCACGTTTGTGCACGTTGTGCGAAGACGTGCACGCCGATCGCTAAAAAAAGTCATTCCACACGATTCCCAAATAAGGCGCAACTTTTGGCGTTTTTACTTTTTGCGATTTCTCAAAGCTGCGGGACTAGTTACGCGCCAAAGTTTTTACGGAAGAATAATCTATAATAAATAAATAACTAGAAACAAAATTCCAGGGAAATTTTGGAGTGCCACGGGGCTACTGCCGGATGATTCTCGTGGTTTAAATCAGCAGTTAAACAGGGACTCTGTCCTGAGTTCACAGACACCTCATACAAGTTTGTAGGACAAACGGTTCAGTAGTTAGTAAAAAGGGGCGTGGCTACTCAAAGGGGGCGTGGCTTTAATCACCATTCACACAGGGACTCTGTCCTGAGTTCACAGACACCTCATACGAGTCTGTACGACAAACGGTTCACAAGTTAGTAAAAAGGGGCGTGGCTACTCAAGGGGGCGTGCCTTCAATCACCAGTAAAACAGGGGCTCCATCCTGAGTTCACAGACACCTCATACAAGTCTGTAGCACAAACGGTTCACTAGTTAGTAAAAAGGGGCGTGGCTACTAAAAGGGGCGTGGCTTCAATCACCAGTAAAACAGGGGCTCTGTCCTGAGTTCACAGACATCTCATACAAGTCTGTAGGACAACCGGTTCACAAGTTAGTAAAAGGGGGCGTGGTTACTCAATGGGGGCGTGGCTTCAATCAGCAACTAGAAAATTCCTAAAGAAATTTTGATTGTGTGCTTGCCTCTGGACCGTGACTCTCGTGGCTTATCAAAAGGGGCAGGGATTAAACAGGGACTTTCTGCTGAGTACACTCACACCTCATACAAGTCTCTAGGACAAACGGTTCACTAGTTAGTAAAATGGGCGTGGCTTATCAAAAGGGGCGGGGTTATCAATCACCAGTTAAACAGGGACTCTATGCTGAGTAATCTGACACCTTATACAAGTTTCTAGGACAAACGGTTCATTAGTTAGTAAAAGGGGGCGTGGCTAATAAAAAGGGCGGGAATTTATGAATTATTGTTATGTAGAACTGAAAAGTGATGAACCATCATCATGCATGACAAGTTTGAGGCAGATTGGACAATGTATGGTCAAGTTATAAGGTCTCGTGTTTTATGAAGAAAGCCATGTCTGTTTACCTAGAGTAAACTGACAGTTATCAGTTAGAATGTCTGTGTTGGAGGAGGGGGGGGGGGGGGGCTTTGGTAGCTAAGCAACCACGTGGCCAGGTGGAGTCGACCAATCAGAGCAGAGCAATCAACTGAAATTAACTGACGATGGAGAGAGTTCCGTCAAAGTGAGCAGACAGAGGTCGACAAACTTGAAATTCTGGCCTCGAACAGAAAGCATTTTCGGCAAAACCATAATACCTATCATTGATCCGACTTCACTTTGAGCGTCCTGAGTTCTTCCTGAACATCTCCATATGTTTTTTTTTAAGAAAAATTAAAAAATAGCTTTGTTAGAGCGATTTTAAAAAACTGTTAAATTTTTTTTTTGAGAAATCTTCCTTCATTTTTAATATGGGAGCCGATGCGGCAGTTGGTGCATTTTGTTTGAGCATCTGTGCGTCCTGCGCCCAAACTATAACTCTGACAGCTTTACCAGAGGATTGTGAGTGAGAGGACAAATTTTCCTACGTTTCTATGTATAAATTATTTCTGTAGAGTGAAATTTGCGGCCTGGAGCGCAGTTTTCAAATTTATTTTTTGACAATTCTTTCTCTCCCTCTACACTCTGTTTGATGACTTCCCCACTCTAGACTCTCCATAGGGTTACATTGGGGGGATTTTTTGACGTGTTTTTGCCCAATAATTTGAAAACCGTATGTCGAAACCCTTAGAAAAGTCATAGCACACTTGTCATGGGCAAGCCGGTCAATTTGATACCTTTTTTGTGTATGTGTGACCAAAACTCTGGGAGGAGTAGTCGACCGAAAAAACACCACGGAAGAAACGGAAGAATAAGACATAAGCCCACGGAATAACAATTAGTGTGCTTTTGCAAGCAAGCACACAAAATTAAACAGGGACTCTGTCCTGAGTTCACAGACACTTCATACAAGTCTGTAGGACAAACGGTTCATTAGTTAGTAAAAGGGGGCGTGGCTAATCAAAAGGGGCGGGAATTTATGAAATATTGTTATGAAGACAATCAGTGATGAGCCATCATCATGTATGACAAGTTTGAGGCAGATTGGACAATGTATGGTCAAGTTAAAAGAGTTAACTGTTTTCAGTTAAAATGTCTGTGTTGGAGGAGGGGAGAGGGAGGGGGGAAGCTTTGGTAGCTAAGCAACCACGTGGCCAGGTGGAGTCGACCAATCAGAGCAGAGCAATCAACAGAAACTAACTGTCACTGACAATGCTTTGCTAAAGTGAGCAGCCAGAGGTGGACAAACTGAAAATTCTGGCCTCGAACAGAAAGCATTTTCGGCAAAACCATAATACCTATCACTGATCCGACTTCACTTTGAGCGTCCTGAGTTCTTCCTGAACATCTACATATATTTTTTTTAAGAAAAATGAAAAAATAGCTTTGTTAGAGCGATCTAAAAAAACTCTTAAATCTGATTATTTCAAAAATCCGCCTGTGTTTTTAATATGGGACTCAATGGGGCAGTTGTTGCGTTTTGGTGGCACTTCTCTGTGTCCTGCGCCCAAACTAAAACTCTGACAGCTTTACCAGAGGATTGTGAGTGAGACCACAAATTTTCCTACGTTTCTATGTATAAATTATTTCTGTAGAGTGAAATTTGCGGCCTGGAGCGCAGTTTTCAAATTTATTTTGTGACAACTCCTTCTCTGCCTCTACACTCTGCTTGATGACATCACCAGTCTAGATTCTGAACATTCCGCGCAATACACACACATGGGAAAATCGCCGTCCCCATTAGTTTGGAAAAATGGAAATGTTTTCGCACTTCGTGCGAAAACTATACGTGCAATCGCTCTGAAATTTCACAGGACTAGAGTTAAATTCAGGCCCTACAACTTTCTAAATCGGTTCGGAATTTTACGAGCAACGGTTTGCGAATGGTGAGGCCCCAAAGTTTGCGCAATGCGTTCCGGATGGGCCGAAAAGTGCACGTTTGTGCACGTTGTGCGAAAACGTGCGCGCCGATCGCTAATAAAAGTCATTCCACACGATTCCCGATTAGGGCGCAACTTTTGACGTTTTTACTTTTTGCGATTTCTCAAAGCTGTGGGACTAGTTACGCGCCAAAGTTTTTACGGAAGAATAATCTATAATAAATAATAAACATGAGCAATAATAAGAGATGCCTCGTGCTTCGCACGAGGCACTCATCCTCACTGCTTGCAGTGAAGATGAGTGCCTCGCTGCTCAGCCGTGGCACTAATAATAAACATGAGCAATAATAAGAGATGCCTCGTGCTTCGCACGAGGCACTCATCCTCACTGCTTGCAGTGAAGATGAGTGCCTCGCTGCTCAGCCGTGGCACTAATAATAAACATGAGCAATAATAAGAGATGCCTCGTGCTTCGCACGAGGCACTCATCCTCACTGCTTGCAGTGAAGATGAGTGCCTCGCTGCTCAGCCGTGGCACTAATAATAATAAACATGAGCAATAATAAGAGATGCCTCGCTGCTCAGCCGTGGCACTAAATAGTCCCGGTGAATAGTAGTTAGTGTGCTTTTGCAAGCAAGCACACAAAATAAGCCCACGGAATAACAATTCGTGTGCTTTTGCAAGCAAGCACACAAAATAAAAAGAAGTAGAAATAAGCCCGGTGCTTGCTTGCTTTTGCAAGCAAGCACACAAAATAATAAAAATAGTCCCGGTGAATAGTAGTTAGTGTGCTTTTGCAAGCAAGCACACAAAATAATTATAGTTTTAATGTCTCACCCTTTGACGTCCACAGGTCAACCTCCACCGTGGGGTTTCCTCTGGAGTCCAGAATCTCACGGGCATGGATCTTAGTGATAGACATCCTGACTGAGAGACAGACAGGTGAGGAGACAGACAGATGGAGAGTCAGAGAGACAGACAGGTGAGAGATTGACAGGGGGAGAGACAGACAGATGGAGAGACAGACAGACAGGTGGAGAGACAGACAGGTGGGGAGGGAGAGACAGACAGGTGGGGAGACAGGCAGGTGGAGAGACAGAGAGACAAACAGGTGGAGAGACAGACAGGGGGAGACAGAGAAACAGACAGATGGAGAGACAGACAGGTAGGGGGAGAGAGACAGACAGGTGGGGAGACAGACAGGTGGGGAGAGAGAGACAGACAGGTGGGGAGACCGACAGGGGGAGAGACAGGTGGAGAGACAGAGAGGCAGACAGGTGGAGAGACAGAGAGGCAGACAGGTGGGGAGACAGACAGGGGGAGAGACAAATGGAGAGACAGACAGGTGGGGAGACAGACAGGGGGAGAGACAGGTGGAGAGACAGAGAGACAGACAGGTGGGGAGACAGACATGGGGAGAGACAAAAAGGTGGAGAGACCGACAGGGGGAGAGACAGGTGGGGAGACAGAGCGACAGACAGGTGGGGAGAAAGACAGGTGGGGAGACAGAGAGACAGACAGGTGGGGAGACAGACAGGGGGAGAGACAGAAAGACAGATGGGGGGAGACAGACAGGTGGAGAGAAAGACAGAAATGTTTGTTTGAAAAAAAAATGACCTTGAACAAGATAAATTCAATAAAAAATAAAATCAACCAACTACAACTCACTCTGTGTGTGTGTGTGTGTGTGTGTGTGTGTGTGTGTGTGTGTGTGTGTGTGTGACCTGCTCCAGAGAGTCTGTGTAACGCCATGATGTCTCTATAACAACAGCTCTGTCCCCTGTCAGACACCACCCCAACCCCCCCCCTCCCCCTCCCCCAACCACAGAGCTCCCTGCTGACGGGCGTTACCAGGCACCAATAGCAGCACGGGAGAGACCACTGTGTCTCCAGAGGAGGGGGGTTATTATAAGAGCAGTGAGAGCTGTTAAACCCTCAGACCTTTACACAGAGGTCACGACCTGCTGCTGCTGCTATAGAGTTACACACACACACACACACACACACACACACACACACACACACACACACTTATTAATGTGTGTGACATTTGCAGAGCTATCTGAGAAGTGAAGCTTTCTTTCTGTCTCACACTGTAACTCATTCATGGATTTATTTCATATTATTTATATAGTTATAATATAATATAATATAATATATTATAATATTATATAATATTATATTATATTATATTACACAGTTATTATAATGTAGGAGGTGTGGACTGTGTTTATATTATTATTTGCATTTAAATGTCACAGCACTAGAGATGAAGGATGAAAATTGACATGTATTAATATATAAATGGATTAATAAATGTTTGAATAAAAACTTAATAAATACATTTATACATTATTAAATACATGTAGAAATCGAAAAAATAATGTGAATACAACAAAATAAATGTGTGAAAAATTTAGAAATTAATGAATACAGTAATATATATAGAAATACCAAACTAAATAATAAAATGAATGTATAAATATAAAATTTCCATTTATGTATTTTTTCATGTATTTATTTCGACTCATGTCATTGTCCATGCTTCATACTAGAAGCGTTCAGTTTCAGATTGAAATCAGTTTCAGCTGAGTCACTAATATATATTTCATAATATATTATATATATGAGTCATATCATCATTTTCACAGTTATTCTAGCGTTAATAAAAGAGATCTCACAGGAGAATTCTACATATACATTATCATCGTATAAGAAGTAGTGTTAGAAGTATTACTACTATAGTATCAGAAACACGAGTGTTATACTACTTCAATTATTAACAAAAGTACAAGAGTCCAACTGCACATCTGTGTGTGTGTGTGTGTGTGTGTGTGTGTGTGTGTGTGTGTGCAGTTAAAGGTCACACATGCCAGAAACAACAGCTGAGTGTTACTGTACACTTGAGATGGCTCATGGCCTTTACAAGGACTTTACTGTACACACACACAAACACACACACACACCTGCTCATCCTGACAGTTACATCACTTTTATAAATAAGAACAGTTTTAACTTTAACCTCTCAGTTAAACGACAGCTAATAATACTGCTAACACTGCTGCTAACTTTACTGCTAATACTGCTGCTAACATTACTGCTAACTCTACTGCTAATATAACTCTACTGCTAACACCTCTGCTGATAATACTGCTAACACTGCTGCTAACTTTACTGCTAATACTGCTGCTAACATTACTGCTAACTCTACTGCTAATATAACTCTACTGCTAACACCTCTGCTAATAATACTGCTTACTCTACTGCAAACTCTACCGCTAACACTGCTGCTAACATAACTGCTAACTCTACTGCTAATAATACTGCTAACTCTACTGCTAACACTACTGCTAACATTACTGCTAACTCTACTGCTAGCTCTACTGCAAACATTACTGCTAACTCTACTGCTAATAATACTGCTAACATTACTGCTAACACCGCTGCTAATATTACTGTTAACACTACTGCTAATAACACTGCTAACACTACTGCTAAAATTACAGCTAATTCTACTGCTAACACGACTGCTATCACTACTGCTGACATTACAGCAAACTCTACTGCTATCACTAGTGCTAACATTACTGCTAACATAACTGCTTACACTACTGCTAACTCTACTGCTAATAATACTGCTAAGTCTACTGCTAATAATACTGCTAACATTACAGCTAACTCTACTGCTATCACTACTGCTAATCATACCGCTAACTCTACTGCTAATAATACTGCTAACATTACAACTAACTCTACTGCTATCACTCGTGCTAACACTACTGCTAACATTACTGCTAACACTACTGCTAATAATACTGCTAATTCTACTGCTATCTCTACTGCTATCACTACTGCTAACTCTACTGCTAACACTACTGCTATCACTACTGCTAACTCTACTGCTAACTCGTCTGCTTAGAATACTGCTAACATTACTGCTAACTCTACTGCTAACACTACTGCTAATAATACTGCTAACTCTACTGCTTACACTTCTGCTAACTCTACTACTGACTCTACTGCTATCACTGCTGCTAACTCTACTGCTAACTCTACTGCTAACACTACTGCTAACTCTACTGCTGACTCTACTGCTGACTCTACTGCTATCACTGCTGCTAACTCTACTGCTAACACTACTGCTAATAATACTATTAACTCTACTGCTAACACTACTGCTAACACTACTGCTAATAATACTGCTAACTCTACTGCTTACACTTCTGCTAAGTCTTCTACTGACTCTACTGCTATCACTGCTGCTAACTCTACTGCTAACTCTACTGCTAACACTACTGCTAACTCTACTGCTGACTCTACTGCTGACTCTACTGCTATCACTGCTGCTAACTCTACTGCTAACACTACTGCTAATAATACTATTAACTCTACTGCTAACACTACTGCTAACACTACTGCTATCACTGCTGCTAACTCTACTGCTAACACTAATGCTATCACTACTGCTAACTCTACTGCTAACACTTCTGCTAATAATACTGCTAACTCTACTGCTAATTTAAAAAAATGGTAAAATGGACCTACACTAATATAGCGCTTTACACTACAGACTGCGCTCATTCACCCGTTCACACACACATTCACAATAGTGGCAGAGGCTACCCTAAACGATGCCACCTGCCACCATTGGGAATTCATTCACACACCGATGAACGCAGCATCGGGAGCAATTTGGGGTTCAGTATCTTGCTCAAGGACACTTGGACATGTAGGCTGCCATGGGATCGAACCACCAATCCTCCGATCAGGGGGCAACCCACTTTACCAACTGTGCAACAGACCCCGGCCTAATAATAATGCTAACTCTACTGCTAACACTACTGCTAACATTACAGGTAACTCTACTGCTATCACTCGTGCTAACACTACTGCTACCACTACTGCTAATAATACTGCTAATTCTACTGCTATCTCTACTGCTATCACTACTGCTATCACTACTGCTAACACTACTGCTAATAATAGTGCTAACTCTACTGCTAACTCTACTGCTATCACTACTGCTAATAATACTACTAACTCTACTGCTACTCAACTCTACTACTACCTAAAGTAACCGCTGAAGTACTGCTGAGAGTGCTGCCGATACTGCTCAGAGTACTGCTAACAGTACTGCTGAGAGTACTGCTAACAGTACTGCGGTGAGTACTGCTAAGGGTACTTTTGAGAGTACTGCTGATACTACTGAGAGTACTGCGACCAGTACTGCTAAGAGTACTGCTGATAGTACTGCTGATACTGCTGAGAGTACTGCTGAGAGTATTACTAAGAGTACTGCTGAGAGTACTCCTGATACTGTTGAGAGTACTGCTACAGTACTGCTGATACTGAGTTTGTGACTGAAGATAAATCTGAAGTTTTGTTTTGTTCTTCAGTGTATAAATACAGAGTAGTAGAAACCAGACATAAAGGTACTCTGCATGTACTTCACCCACAGCCTGTCTCTCTCTCAGCCTGTCCTTGTGCTGCAGCTGTGTGTCCTTGAGGCTGAAGGACACCCAGCTGCAGGTTTCGGTCTCTGGTGAGACGACAGACTGAAGGTGAAACATGTGATTGACAGACAGCGTGCAGCAGCAGCAGCAGCAGCAGGACTTCCTCTTAAACAAACTTCCTCCATTAAACTCCTGCAAACTGAAGTCTGAAGACTTTCAAAATAAGAGTTGTGAAAGCGTGGTGTGTGAGAGACAGACAGGAAGTCTCAGCTGTCCTACCTGAGTCTGTAGAGGTGTCGTCTTCTGCTGTCTGTCTGTCCGTCTGACTGTCCGACTGACGTGGAAAGTGTCCGTTTGTGCCGATGCAGGGTTTTTATAGACGCTCCCTTGGGGGAGGAGGAGGAGGAGGAGGAGGTGCAGAGCAGGGAGCGTCTGCCAGGGACCGGCCTGCAGGGAGCAGAAAACAGCTGACACACTCTCTTTTTATTCCCTTTGTTTATTACTTTTATCGTGCAGAAAGTCTGGCAGCAAACACACACACACACACACACACACACACACACACACACACACACACACACACACACACACTTATTAATGTGTGTGACCTTTGCAGAGCTATCTGAGAAGTGAAGCTTTCTTTCTGTCTCACACTGTAACTCATTCATGTATTTAATTCATATTATTTCATTATAGTTATAGAAATTGTATGATATGATATGATATGATATGATATGATATGATATGATAATATATTGTATGATATGTTATGATATGATGTTATAGTGGTTATACTGTTTTTATACTCTGCAAACATTTCTAAACAGCTGAAAATTATTATTTAATGTTTAATTCATTTTATATATTATTTTATATTTAACTTCTTAACTTTAACTAATTTGTCTGACCTGATGTCTTATTATGGTCAATTAAAAAAAAAAAAACGTGCTGTACTCTTTATTTTTTGGCACTTTGAGCTGCATGTCTTGTTTGAACATGTTTTATTTAATTATTTATATTTATATTATATGAATTATAGTTACTATACTGTAGGAGGTGTGGACTGTGTTTATATTATTATTATTATTTGCACAAAAATGTCACAGCACTAGATATTAAGGATGAAAATGTACATGAATGAATGTTTAAATGAATTAATAAATGTATGAATAAAAACATAAGAAATAAATATATTTATAAATTATTAAATACATGTAGAAATAAAAAAATAAATAATGTTAAAATAACAAAATATATGTTTGAAAAATTAAATAATAGTCAATTATTTTACAGATAATTATGATAACAATTTATTAACACTAATATGACAGTCAATGTTTTTTTTCACTTTAAAAATGTATTTAAAGTTTTTCCTTAGTTTTACATTCAGTAATATTATAAATATATTAGTAATAAAAGTAATTTAGCCTTTTTATGTCATTTGCACTGAATGTAAAGTAAAGCAGAGTAACTGTGGAACATGTTGTCACTTTACTGCAGATGAAACAAACAGAAACAGTAAAGAGACTCATGAAGTCAGTAAATATAGTTATTTTATATATATATATATATATATATATGTATTATAATATTATTTGCTGCTGTGAAGTTTCAATGCTTTTTTCAGATTCATTTAAAATAGAAACTATTTAAAATAGTTTACAACAATAGTATTGTTTTGTTTTATTTATCATTATTATTATTATTATTATTATTATTATCTTATTGTTTATTTATTACTATTATTAATGATAATGATGTTTTGATATTATTATTATTAATGATAATGATGATAATGATTTTTCTTTCTTTGCTTTATTACCAAGTTGAAGTATTTGGTAGTAAACACATTACTTTAATGAAATGATCAAATTTAAATAAATAATAATAATAATATCATTGTTTTATTTTGTATATTATCATTATTAATAATATTGTTATTAATATGTTTTACTTCATTACTCATTAATCATTTGTGTGTGTATGTGTGTGTGTGTGTGTGTGTGTCGGTGTGTATGTGTGTGTGTGTGTGTGTGTGAACTAGTGTGACGGTCCCTAACTCAGATAGAGAAGGTCAAAGTTCATCGAAAGGGGAAATGTGAGACGCTCAGCATTCACTGCAAAGGGCACTAACCCCAACACACACACACACACACACACACCTTACCCTTTACATTCACCTTTAGCTGTCCTGTGTGTGTGTGTGTGTGTGTGTGTCTGTAGCCTTCAAGTGCAGCTAAATATACCAGCACACATGACTGAGGCACGTCTCTTCTTCTACTCTTTATTTTATCTCCTCTGATTGTAGTTCAGTCTCTCTCTCTCTCTCTGTAAACATCCTGCTGTGTCAATACAGCTCGCCCAGTGCAGCAGCAGCACTCAGTGTACTCTGCAGTATTTCTACATCAGGTAACTGTAGTGCATGTCGTCATGCTGCTCAACTCATTAAACATGGTTAAAGTTTCCAAACACAGACCACAGTTAGTTATTTTACAGATATTTTATTCAAAAATACGGATAATATACAGTGGATATCTGTATTCACAATATATATCTATAGAATAACTTTCTTTTTTTCAGATTTTTTTTTTATTTTGACACAGAAATTCACTGTAACTTAACATTAAGGAGAACACTTAACGATTAAAAAAACTCCTATATTAATTTACAGATTACAACTTTTATTTTATGGTTAATTTTTGTAATAAAAGTAATATGTAAATTTTAGAACAATAATAATAATATAGAATAATTCTGGAAAAACAAATTTTTTTCATGTTTTTTTTTTTTTTTTTTTTTTTTACAGTTTAGTTGCAGTAAATGAGCGGCAGCAGTGTTGGTTGTTGTCAGACTGGTGCAGACTGGAAGCTGAGGGGTTAACATCTCCTACTCTGAGAGACCGCTGCAGGAGGACTGGGCCACTTGTGAGTGCTTTGGGAAGGTGCCTGCTACTTGTTAAGAAGGGTAGGAACAAGTCTCCAAACGTCTCCAATAACACCGGAAAAAGTCACTAGATTTGTCGCTTTTAAAAAAAAGAGTCTCTGCATAGTCTAAATATAGAGACAAAGAGTTTCTAGAGGGTCTGAATAGTCTAAATATAGAGACAAAGAGTCTCTAGATGGTCTGAATAGTCTAAATATAGAGACAAAGAGTTTCTAGAGGGTCTGAATAGTCAAACTATAGAGACAAAGAGTCTCTAGATGGTCTGAATAGTCTAAATATGGAGACAAAGAGTCTCTAGATGGTCTGAATAGTCTAAAAATAGAGACAAAGAGTCTCTAGAGGTCTGAATAGTCTAAATATAGAGACAAAGAGTCTCTAGAGGGTCTGAATAGTCTAAATATAGAGACAAAGAGTTTCTAGAGGGTCTGAATAGTCTAAATATAGAGACAAAGAGTTTCTAGAGGGTCTGAATAGTCTAAATATAGAGACAAAGAGTCTCTAGATGGTCTGAATAGTCTAAATATAGAGACAAAGAGTCTCTAGAGGGTCTGAATAGTCTAAATATAGAGACAAAGAGTCTCTAGATGGTCTGAATAGTCTAATATAGAGACAAAGTCTCTAAGTTGGCAACACAGCTCGCCGCGTCGGTCTGTTGTCACATTAACTCCGTTGGTTAGCCGCTATTAAAGTACCTGTATGGAAACAGAGGCCGAGGGGAACTAACTAGTGGGCGGAGCAAAAACACAGAGACACTACAAAAAAGGACTCAATGGAAACACGCCTATTGACCGTTGGCAATAACTCCACCCCCCTTAGTTACTGTTGCTATGACCGGCAAGCTTACAGGACCGTCACGGAGCTGACAGCTGATGTTTTTGAGTGTTTTTGGAGTGAAACCTCCGAGAGCTCGGCTGCTCATTCACAAAATGCTCCAAAGATTAAAATCGGTTCATAACGTCCTGCTGAGACTTTATGTTCAACATTGATATATACGAACCGGACCGGGTGCGTTGATATCGATGGTTGATGACAGTGATATTTATTATTACCCAGAAACAATCAGCAGCTCATTGTTTTACAGCGAGGAAATGACGGCTCGCCACCTGTCAATCAAAGGTAGCCACGCCCCCCATTAGTCATTTTTTTCTGAGGAGAAGTTTCCTCTTGTTGTTTTTGAGACAGAGACAGCGCCCCCTGCTGGAGTCTGGTTTAAATGTGGCAAAAGCCATATTTTAACAAATGTAGACATTAATAACTTGATAAAATGTGACACTAATTGATATTTATGTTCAACTGTGGCAAATGACAGATTCCGACATGAACCTAAATGTCCTTACTATGAATAAAAACAGAAAAAAGATCACATACACATGTAGACTTTTACCAAAAAATTTTTATTGATCAAGTGTTTGTTTAAAGTGTTTAGCAGGACCGGTTCTGTGTGTGTTCAGGGTCATTACATGGACACTGTGATCACCTGTTATTGATCCCTGATGAGTTACAATAATAACAAACTAGAGAAGCTCAGTCGTCAGAGGCGATGGTGGTGGTGGTGGCGGTGGCGATGGCGGTGGCGGTGGCGGTAGCGTGGACAGTGTCTCAAGAGCCATTGTCTTTCAGGTATTTAGTCAGGTCGTACACCTTCTTAGTGATCGACCCCAGATTACGTCCGTCCTCTCCAAAAGCTATCACCATCACTGTGAGACAGGAGGACAGACAGGCAGACAGACAAAGAGACAGACGGACAGACATGAGTGTCAAACTTGATTCAAAGCATCAAAAAACAGTTATTACCTGTCTCTCTCTCCACCTGTCTCCCCTTCAACCTGTCTCTCTCTCCACCTGTCTGCCCCTCAACCTGTCTCCCCCTCCACATGTCTCCGTCTTCACCTGTCTCCTTCTCGACCTGTCTCCCTCTCCACATGTCTCCCCCTCCACCTGTCTCCCTCTCCACCTGTCTGCCCCTCAACCTGTCTCCCCCTCCACATGTCTCCGTCTTCACCTGTCTCCTTCTCGACCTGTCTCCCTCTCCAAGTTTCTCCCCCACCAGATGTCTCAACCTCTTCCTGTCTACATGTCTCACCCTCCACCTGTCTCCTGTTCCACATGTCTTACTCTCCACCTGTCTCTCCCTCCATATGTCTCCCTGTCTACATGTCTCACCCTCCACCTCTGTCACTTTTCACTTGTCTCCCTCTCCACCTGTCTCCCTCTTTACCCCCTCCACCTGTCTCCCTCTCCACCTGTCTCGCCTTCACATGTCTCCCTCTCCACCTGTCTCCCTCTTTACCCCCCTCCACCTGTCTCCCTCTCCACCTGTCTCGCCTTCACATGTCTCCCTCTCCACCTGTCTCCCTCTTTACCCCCCTCCACCTGTCTCCCTCTCCACCTGTCTCGCCTTCACATGTCTCCCTCTCCACCTGTCTCCCTCTTTACCCCCCTCCACCTGTCTCCCTCTCCACCTGTCTCGCCTTCACATGTCTCCCTCTCCACCTGTCTCCCTCTTTACCCCCCCCCCACCTGTCTCCCTCTCC